>NC_077233.1:66736787-66828297 GCF_027887165.1 Monodelphis domestica
TGGGTATTACATGTGCCCTTGACCAGAATCCATTTCCATACTGTTCATTCAGAGTCTACATTCCCAATCTTATCCCCCTTGACCCATGTGATCAAGTAGTTGTTTTTCTTCTGTGTTTCTACTCCCACAGTTTTTCTTCTGGATGTGGATAGTGTTCTTTCTCATACATCCCTCCGAGTTGTTCAGAATCAATGCATTGCCACTAATGGAGAAGTCCATTACATTTGGTTGTACCACAGTGTGTCAGTCCCTGTGTATAACATTCTCCTGGCTCTGTTCCTTTTGCTCTGCATCACTTCCTGGAGGTTGTTCCAGTCTCCGTGGAATTCCTCCACTTTATTATTACTTTGAGCACAATAGTATTCCATCACCAACATATACCACAATTTGTTCAGCCATTCCCCAATTGAAGGGCAGCTCCTCATTTTCCAATTTTTGGCCACCACAAAGAGTGCAGCTATGAATATTCTTGTACAGGTCTTTTTCCTTATTATCTCTTTGGGGTACAAACCCAGCAGTGCTATGGCTGGATCAAAGGGCAGACAGTCTTTTAACACCCTTTGGGCATAGTTCCAAATTGCCCTCCAGAATGATCGAATCAATTCACAACTCCACAAACAATGCATTAATGTCCCGACTGCCACATTCCCTCCGGCATTCATTACTTTCCTTTTCTGTCATGTTAGCCAATCTGCTAGGTGTGAGGTGATACCTCAGAGTTGTTTTGATTTGCATCTCTCTGATTATAAGAGATTTAGAACACTTTTTCATGTGCTTATTAATAGTTTTGATTTTTTTAAACTGAAAACTGCCTATTCATGTCCCTTGCCCATTTATCAATTGGAGAATGGCTTGATTTTCTTTTTTGTACAATTGATTTAACTCTTTGTAAATTTGAGTAATTAGACCTTTGTTGGAGTTTTTTGTTATGAGGATTGTTTCCCAGTTTATTATTTCCCTTCTGAGTTTGATTACATTGGTTTTATTTGTACAAAAACTTTTTAATTTGATGTAGTCAAAATTATTTATTTTACATTTTGTGACACTTTCTAAGTCTTGCTTGGTTTTAAAATTTTCCCCTTCCCAAATGTCTGGCATGTATACTACTCTGTGTTCACCTAATTTACTTATAGTGTCCTTCTTTATGTTCAAGTCATTCACCCTTTCTGAGTTTATCTTGGTGTAGGGTGTGAGATGTTGATCCAAGCCTGATCTCCGCCACTCTGTCTTCCAATTTTCCTAGCAGTTTTTTTTTTTATCAAATAATGGATTTTTGTCCCAAAATCTGGGATCTTTGGGATTGTCATAGATTGTCTTGCTAAGGTCACTTATACCAAGTCAATTCCACTGATCCTCCTTTCTGTCTCTTAGCCAGTACCATATTGTTTTGATGACCACTGCTTTATAGTATAGTTTGAGATCTGGTACTGCAAGGCCACCATCCTTTGTATTTTTTTTCATTATTTCCCTGGATATCTTTGATCTTTTGTTCTTCCAAATGAACTTTGTTATGTTTTTTTTTTTCTAATTCAGTAAAAAAAAAGTGTTTTGCAAGTTCAATGGGTATGGCACTAAATAAATATATAAGTTTGGGTAGGATGGTCATTTTTATTATGTTAGCTTGTCCTACCCATGAGCAGTTAATGTCTTTCCAATTGCTCAGATCTAGTTTTAGTTATGTGGAAAGTGTTTTGTAGTTGTGTTCATATAGTTCCTGTATTTGTCTCGGCAGATAGATTCCCAAGTATTTTATATTGTCTAGGGTGATTTTAAATGGAATTTCTTTTTCCAATTCCTGCTGCTGAGATGTGTTGCAGATAAATAGAAATGCTGATGACTTATGTGGGTTTATTTTGTATCCTTCAACTTTGCTAAAGTTGTTGATTATTTCCACTAGCTTTTTAGTTGATTATCTAGGATTCTTTAAGTAGACCATCATATCATTGGCAAAGAGTGATAGCTTGGTCTTTTCATTGCCAATTTTAATACCTTCAATTTCTTTTTCTTCTCTAATTGCTACAGCTAGTGTTTCTAGTACAATGTTAAATAATAGAGGTGATAATGGGAATCTTTGTTTCACTCTGGATCTAATTGGAAATGTATCTAGTTTATCCCCATTGCAGATGATGTTGGCTGGTGGTTTTAGATAGATACTGTTTATTATTTTTAGGAAAGACCCTTCTATTCCTATACTTTCTAGTGTTTTTAATAGGAATGAGTGTTGTATTTTGTCAAAGGCTTTTTCTGCATCTATTGAGATAACCATGTGATTTTTGTTGGTTTGCTTGTTGATATGGTGAATTATGTGAATCGTTTTCCTGATATTGAACCATCCTTGCATTTCTGGTATAAATGCCACCTAATCATAGTGAATAACCCTCCTGATCACTTGCTGGAATCCTTTCGCTAGTAAGATTTTTGCATCTATGTTCATTAAGGAGATTGGTCTGTAGTTTTCTTTCTCCATTTTTGACCTGCCTGACTTTGGGATCAGCACCATAATTGTGGCATAAAAGGAATTTGGTATAACACCCTCTTTGATTATTATGTCAAATTGTTTGTATAGTATTGGGATTGAATGTTTGATAGAATTCACTTGTGAATCCATCAGGCCCTGAGGATTTTTTCTTAGGGAGTTCTTTGATGGCCTGTTCAATTTCTTTTTCTGATATGGGATTATTTAAGAATTCTATTTCTTCTTCTGGTAATCTAGGCGATTTATATTTTTGTAAATATCCATCCATATCACCTAGATTGGTATGTTTATTGCCATATAATTGGGCAAAATAGTTTTTAATGATTGCATTAATTTCCTCTTCATTGGAGGTGAGTTCTCCCTTTTCATCTATGATACTGTTAATTTGATTTTCTTCTTTCATTTTTTATTAGATTGACCAGTACTTTGTCTATTTTGTTTTTTTTTCAAAATACCATCTTCTATCTTATTTATTAGCTTAATAGTTCTATCACTTTTGATTTTATTAATTTCTCCCTTAATTTTTAGGATCTCTAATTTGGTTTTCTTCTGGGGATTTTTAATTTGTTCACTTTCAAGTTTTTGGATTTGCATGTCCAAATCATTGACCTCTGCCCTCCCAAATTTGTTAATATATGAACTCATGGATATAAATTTTCTCCTGAGTACTGCTTTGGCTGCATCCCATAGATTTTGAAAGGATGTCTCATCATTGTCATTTTCTTCAATGAAATTATTAATTGTTTCTATGATTTGTTCTCTAACAAATTTTGGAGTATCATATTGTTTAATTTCCAATTTCCAATCAGTAAGGGTACATGAAGAGCCAAATGAAAAATTATTGATTTGGCTCTCCATGTATCCTTACTGATCGATATTTTTATTGCCTTGTGATCTGAAAAGGTTGCATTTATTATTTCTACTTTTCTGCATTTGTATGCCATGTTTTTATGACCTAGTTTATGGTCAATCTTTGTGAATGTGCCATGTGCTACTGAAAAGAAGGTGTATTCCTTTTTGTCCCTAATTATTTTTCTCCATATATCTATTAACTCTAATTTTTCTAAGATTTCATTCACCTATTTTACCTCTTATTTATTTTTTTTATTTGATTTATCTAAATTTGATAGTGGAAGGTTCAGGTCTCCCACTAGTATAGTTTTACTATCTATTTCCTCCTTCAATTCTACTAGTTTTTCCATTAGAAATTTGGGTGCTATACCATCTGTTGCATACATGTTGATTAGTGCTATTTCCTCATTGTCTATACTCCCTTTTATCAGGATGTATTTACCTTCCCTATTCTTTTTAACCAGGTATATTTTTATTTTGGCTTTGTTTTTTTTTTTGATATATGTATCATGATTGTAACTCCTGACTTCTTTCTATCAGTTGACACCCAATAGGTCTTGCTCCAACCTTTAATTCTGACCTTGTGAGTATCTACCCACCTCATGTGTGTTTCTTGGAGGCAACATATGATAGGGTTTAGGATTCTAATCAACTCTCCTATTCATCTACATTTTATTGGTGAGTTCATCCCATTCATGTTCAAAGTTATGATTGTCACTTTTGAGTTCCCTAGCATTTTTATATCCTCTCCTAGTTCTGTTCTTTCTTCTTTTGCTATATCCTTTTAAACCAGTGGTTTGCTTTTAATCAGTCCCCCTAATCCCAGCCCTTAATAATCTTCCCTTTCTTCCCCCTCCCTTTTTGTTCCCTTCTTGGTTTTTTTAGGATCTGTTAAGTTCCCTCCTCCCTCTCCTTCCTTCCCTTTTTGTACTCCCTCCCCTTTACCCCCTTAGTTTTACCTTCTCCCTTACCCTGTAGGATAAGATAGAATTCAACATCCTAATGGATCTGGATGCTCTTCCCTCTCAGAGTTGATTTCACTGAGAGTAAGGTTTAAGTATTACCTATTAGCATTCTCTTCCTCTCCATCTTATAAGAGTATTCTTCCCCTCCCCTTCCCATTTGTATCTTTGTGTGAAAAAGATTATTCAATTTATTGTTTTTCTTAAATTATCTCTTGGTACCATCATTGACCCCCCCCAACATTTTTCTTTTTTTTGCATAACATCTTATATCCCTTAATGCCTCAATCTTTTCCTATGAGTGATTTTTCTAATTACTTTTATAATGAATACAGTTTTTGAGAGTTACAAATAACATTTCCCCATATATTAATATATATATATATATATAAATAATTTGATCTAATTGTAGCCCTTAAAGAAGAGAGTTTGAATACAAAGAAAAACCATTTTTCTCCTTTTCCCTCTTTTTCTTATTTACCTTTTCATGTTTCTCTTGCTCTTTGTGTTTGGATATTGAACTTTCCACTTAGTTCTGGCCTTTTCTTTAAAAATACTTGGAAATCTCCTATTTTCTTGAATGCCCATACTTTCCCCTGGAAGTATATAGTCACTTTTGATGGATAGGTGATTCTTGGTTGAAGGTCCAGTTCTCTTGCCTTTCTGAATATCGTGTTCCAGGCCTTGCAGTCCTTTAGTGTGGAAGCTGCCAGGTTTTCTGTGATCCTGATTGGTATTCCTTGGTATCTGAATTGTCTATTTTTGGCTTCCTGTAGAATTTTCTCCTTAGCTTGAAAGCTCTAGAATCTGGCAATTACATTCCTGGGAGTTGTCTTTTGGGGATTTAGTATAGAGGGTGTTCTATGAGCTCTTTCTTTTTTTTAACATTATTTTATTTTGTCATTTCCAAACATTATTGATTGGAAACAAAGATTATTTTCTTTTCTTCCCCCCCCCCCACCTCTCCCATAGCTGACGTGAGATTCCACTAGGTATCACATGTGTTCTTGATGTGAACCCATTTCCATGTTGTTGGTATTTGCATTAGCGTGTTCGTTTAGAGTCTCTCCTCAGACATATCCCCTCCTCCCCTGTAGTCAAGAAGTTGCTTTTCATTGGTGTTTTAACTCCCACAGTTTGTCCTCTGTTTGTGGATAGTGTTTTTTAGATCCCTGCAGATTGTTCAGGGACACTGCATTGACACTAATGGAGAAGTCCATTACCTTCGATTGTACCACAGTGTATCAGTGTCTGTGTACAATGTTTTCCTGGTTCTGCTCCTTTTGCTCTGCATCACTTCCTGGAGGTTGTTCCAATCTCCATGAAATTCCTCTACTTTATTATTCCTTTTAGCACAATAGTATTCCGTCATCAACATATACTACAATTTGTTCAGCCATTCCCCAATTGAAGGGCAGCCCCTCATTTTCCAATTTTTGGTCACCACAAAGAGAGCAGCTATGAATATTCTTGTACAAGTCTTTTTTCCTTATTATCTCTTTAGGGTACAAACCCAGCAGTGCTATGGCTGGATCAAAGGGCAGACAGTCTTTTATTGCCCTTTGGGCATAGTTCCAAATTGTCCTTGTAAACCTTAAAATTTCTTAGACTTATGAATGTTGGAAATCTCCCCATTGGGAAATTTCATACTTGAAAAATTCTCCTACTGATAGTAAGAACTCTATTGGAATATGAAACTCCTTGGCATGGGAGGATCCTTCTCCTCCCTACTTAAGACTACTTTAGGACAGAAACCTTTTGCTAAACAATGGAAAGGGCTTTGACCTATGCTTAAGCATAGAACAGGAAGTTCTTTGAGACATGATTGATTTTAGAATTGATACAATAGAGATACTTGGAATGACAGAACCAGGTCTTGGAAACTACAATCTCCACCCTACTCAGAGTAACAAGATTTAGGAAGGGCTGCAGCAAAGATCAAGATTTAATTATTTGAGAATATGACCTTCAACAGACATGTGCAAGGGGGAGAGACCTCTGGGTGGTCCTGGGTTGGGCTGGAGCCACCATTGGCACAGGGGAGACATCAACAGTGATTAGTAGATGTGAGAACTGAGGGGAGGGAACTGAGATTGTGTCCTTAAAGATAGCGGGGTCTGAGAACTCAGGAGGTTGTTCTGAAGGAGGACTGAGAGAGGTTGATGCTCTGAAGGAGGTCTGAGAGGAGAGTGGTCCTGGAGGGAGAGCTCCTGGAGAGGTCTTGAAGGAGGCTGTGGAAGGAGAACTCAGGAGGAGTCAGGAGGAAAATTCTCTGGAAACATTTCTTGAAAGGAGGCTCTTTTGAAGGTGGAGCCTGAAGTTGACATGAGAAGCCTTACCTAGAGAAATCTTGGGTGAGTGATAAAACCAACTGATAGATTTATCTCTTAGGACTGAGGTCTAGGCCTTATCGGCTTGAGGCCCTTCATTCTTATTCCTTTCTTACTTTCTCTCTTTTTCTATTGGATTAATCAGTGTATTATAAATTAAATTTCTCTATAAACCCAGTTGGCTTGGGCATATTCATAAATTGGGAATATATTCCCTGGCGACCATCTTATATTTATATAAAACCAAGACACAGTAGAAAACATATTTCAGAAGTCATAATTGTTATATATTTCTCTTGCTCCCAAACATTTTAATTATCACAGTTTGTGGCTCCCACTCTCTAATCTACAACTATTTAACGCTCAAAACTATTTTAAATCTAACATCCTCCAGAATGATTGGATCAATTCACAACTCCACCAGCAATGAATTAGTGTCCCTACTTTGCCACATCCCCTCCAGCATTCATTACTTTCCATAGCTGTCATGTTAGCCAATCTGCTAGGTGTGAGGTGATACCTCAGAGTTGTTTTGATTTGCATCTCTCTGATTATAAGAGATTTAGAACACTTTTCTATGTGCTTATTAATAGTTTTGATTTCTTTGGCTGAGAACTGCCTGTTCATGTCCCTTGCCCATTTATCAATTGGAGAATGGCTTGATTTTTTGTACAATTGATGTAGCTCTTTGTAAATTTGAGTAATTAAACCTTTGTCAGAGGTTTTTATGAAGATTGTTTCCCAATTTGTTGCTTCCCTTCTGATTTTAGTTACATTGGTTTTGTTTGTATAAAACCTTTTTAATTTGATGTAGTCGAAATTATTTATTTTACATTTTGTGACTCTTTCTATGTCTTGCTTGGTTTTAAAGTCTTTCCCTTCCCGAAGGTCTGATACGTATACTATTCTGTGTTCACCTAATTTATAGTTTCCCTCTTTATGTTCAAGTCATTCACCAATTCTGAATTTATCTTGGTATAGTGTGTGAGGTATTGATCCAAACCTAATCTCTCCCACACTGTCTTCCAATTTTCTCAGCAGTTTTTATCAAATAATGGATTTTTGTCCCCATATCTGGGGTCTATGAACTCTTTCAATGTCTATTTTGCCCCCTTGTTCAAGAACATCAGGGCAGTTTTCTTGGATGATTTCTTATAGTATGATGTCAAGATTTCTGTTTATTTCTGGGTTTTCTAGTAGACCAATGATTTTCAAATTGTTTCCTAGTGCTCTCTTTTCCTGATCCGTCATCTTTTCAGTGAGATATTTTATGTTTTCTTCTATTTTGTCAATCTTTTGACTTTGCTTTATTAATTCTTGCTGTTTTGAAAGATCATTGGTTTCCAGTTGCTTAGTTCTGGTCCTTAAGGGCTGGTATTCTGCTTTTAACCTTTTGATTTTCAGCCATAATTTTTTGGTTCTCTGCTATAATGTTTTCATTTTTTCTTTGAACCAATTCCTATTGATCTTGCCAGAAGACTTCCATGTTTTTGATAAGCTCCAATTTAAATTCTTCCAGAGCTTATGAAGAATTTCCATTTCTTTTGGAAGGTTTTGGAGCATTTATTTAGATTTCCTCTTCTGCTATTTCCTCTGAAGTCTGTATTTTTCCTCCATAAAAATTATTCAAGGTCAACCCCTTCTTCTTGTTTTGTTTGTTTGTTTTTGGTGTTGGGAAGTTTTTCCTGTGCACTGTTTGCCATCATTTTTCCTTCCCTTTCCAGTCAGAAATCTGAGTAAGGAGGGCAGGCTCTCTGTGTATGGAGCCAAGGAGCAAGGCGCTTGCCTGAGGCAAGCTCTTGAATCTCCACAGCTGCACTACCTTCCTCGGGGGTGCCCAAGGTTTGCGCTCCCCTGTCTGCCCACCTGCATTTTGAGTGTAACTGCTCTCAGGGGTAGGTCCTTGGTGGTCTTAGTCAGCTCCTAAGACCTAGAGGTGCCCCTTGCTCGCTCCAGAGGTGCCCTTCGCTCACTCACTGTTTCTGATGCGCTGGCTCTGACTCTGGCTCCATAGGTGGGTTGGGGGAAGGTAGATCAACTCAAGTTTGGGTGGGAGCTTTTTCACTCCATTGTAGTGTGGAAATGCCCAAGTCTCACACACCTTCAATGCTGCACCATACCATAGAGTCCCTTCATTCTCATGAAGATGGTTTTTTGGGGTCCTTTAAGGTTCTCTACATTGGTGGGTCTGAGGAGAATATTCATTCCATGTCTCCATGATCTGGATCTAGTTCTCCAGCTCCCTCCCTGGGGGCCCTTCCTGCTCTTGATTTTTTCTCCTTAGCTAACACCCCTTTCCATCTCTAGCTCTTGGAACAATAATTAAATCAACACTTACATTCTTGGAAAGCATATGTCATCAACCATCCCATGGCTCCACTTACTGTCCCAGTGATTTCTGGGGTTAAATTACTCCCTCCTTGGTCACCATGCCCTAATGTATGTTGTTTTCTTTTATTTGAATGTAAACTCCTTTGTGATAAGAAGAATAAAATTTGCAATTGTATCCCTCATGCTTAACAAAGGAATAGGGGTGAAATGGAGGGAAGAGATTAAGCATTTATATAGAACTCACTATCTACCAGGCACTATGCTAAGTGCTTTTTGCATATTATCTCATTTGAATCTCACAAGGATCCTTGAATCCTACAAGGTAGGTGCTATTATAATCCCCATTTTACAGTTGAGGAAACTAAGGCAAACAAAGGCCAAATGACTTGTCCATGGTCCTGAAGCTAGCAAGGATCTGAGGCTAAATTTGAATTCAGGTCTTCTTTATGCCAGTTCCAGCGCTCTATCCACTAAGATTACTGATAGCCTTTGGTAGTTTATAAATGTATTTTCATTCATTTATTCCTTCTTTGTCTGGAACTTAGGGTACTATCATTGGGCTTATCTGAACTTCACTGCTTCTCTGTTATCAGCCCCATGCCTATTCTGCATTTTGCTCTCTGTCTTCCTATTGTCCCAGAATACTTAGAATTAGAATTTATCTTTGTTCATCAAAAAAATAATTCACTTCAATGTAGCAAGAAAGGTAATGTGGTATAGTGGATAGAGAACCAGTCTTGATTTTGGGAAGACTTGTGTTCAAGTCCCACCTGATATATATATTGGATGTGTGACTCTGGGTGGTTACCTAACATCTTGGTGTTCTGGGCAAAGTGTCTAAAATGGTAGGCATCTACCTATTTGCTGATCTCCATCAGTAGAAGGAATTTTCCATACCAGGATTCTTTATCCCAGAAATTCTTAACCTCAAGTCCACACATAGATTTTATTTATTTGCTTGTTTGTTTAAACCCCTACTCTCTGTATTGGTTTCAAAGCAGAAGAGTGGTAAGCGCTACACATTTAGACTGTAAAAGGACATGTTTATTTTCATTAAATTCTAACTACAATTTAGAATTTCCTTTCAATCTGAATGCAGATGACAAAACAAAGTTCCATGTTGATGATATCACAGGTACAGACTAAAAATAAATAAAGAGGTTTGCAAAGTGCCCTTCTCTGAAAGGAGAGCAAGGTAAGAATTATTGCTCCAATTTATGGACCAAGAAGAAGACTGATCAATGAAAAAACATGCAGAGTCCCATTGTTTGTAAACCAAGACACAAACATGGGTTTTCTGATTCTGAGCACTCTTCTTTCCTTTACACAGGGAAGCTCTGCCTCACTGATGACACTCATTCATCCATCTTGCCCACACTTGCTGACCTGGCCTTGAACCATACCTACTAGACACCCATTATTTACAGGTGTCCCCCTACCCCCCTGACTAGCTGGCTAGGCTGCCATTCCCAGACACATTTGGTCTGTCTCACCTGGCAGCAGCCTAATGATCTGGGAGACAGGTAGGAACTGCTTTCTGTCTCTGGGAAAGGAGATTCTCACACATCAGACAGATCTGTAAGTCATTTGCAAAAGGACCCACACCAACCCCACCTCCCACCCCACCTAACCACCTTCCAAAGGCCAAGTTGCCTCTAATGGGAAAGGTATGCAGTGAGCCAGAGAGCGGAAGGCCCCACACAATGAGGCGCTGAGAGATGCTTGCAACCATCGCTTTTCCCCTGTAGTGGGGTGAAGTGGAGCGGAACTGAGGACAATGGGGCAGGAGCAGCTGAAACCTTGCTCCACGTTGGGCAGACAGGCTGGGAGCTGTGCCAGGCTGGGCTTTCCTAGCTTCCAGGGGCCCCCACCCTTCCTTGGTGTTAATTGGTTTTGCTTTGACACTAACATCTATGTAAGAATGAATAACGGTGTGTCACCCTTCTGTCAACACATGTACATTCCTGCTCCAAAGCTGGCCTTCAAATGCCTAAATCGTTTTTGTAATTCCTATAGTGATGTAAACACTGTAATGATTCCTAAGAAAACCTGGGCATAAATAGTTTGAATCCATCCCCTTCTGTTCTCCTTTCCCGCTCCTCCCAAAAGTACCTGCACTGCCTTGAAACTTGTACCAGTGTCCAAAGACTAGAAATTGGCTTGGATGAAGCCAATTAGGAGCTGTGTCCCATGGCTACCCCCAAGCCCCAGCTTCCTCTATGCTGATGGTGACCCCTTTGTCTATAAGACCTCATAGTTTTTGGCACTTGCCTCTCTCTATCATGATGATATAGTGAAAAATCATGGAAAGTATTTGGTTTGGAGTCATGAAACCTGTGGCCAAAGTCAAACATATTAACTGTGTCACCCTGAGTAATTTTAGTCTTCTGAACCTTTCCCCCCACTTTTTAAAAATGGAAACAACAATTTTTTTTCCTTTGAAAGCTAAAGAAATGTGAACTACCAATACTTTCTCCCATGCCCACTACATAATAGATGCTTAGTAAATAATTGTGGTATTATTGTCTGTATTGAAAGCCATTCATCTATAGGTAGCTGGAATATACGCTTTTAGAGGGCAAGGGCTGTTTTATGTTTTATTTTTCTAATCTAATAAAGCTAACAGTTTGTTACGGGTTTTAGGAAAGAATGCCACTTCAGAAGAACTAAAGTGGAAGGTTATCCTTGGCACATAGTAGATACTTCATATTTAATTGTTGATTGAGTTAATGGGCATATGGGGCAGACGGAAGCTAAAGTTACTAAGAACTTTCTTCATTTATCAGATCTTGGACATTTTTTGGTTGGAAATCATTCTACTTGGTTTCATCGGTATGCATCAGAAACAGTTTTGTTAGTATTATATCAGAAATCGGTAAGCAAGGAAAATGAGAGACCACTTCATCATTATATTTCATTATCATTAAATAATCCCTATAACATAGTGATTCCTATTACCCATTAGAACTACACCATGGAGTTGTGAACTGATCCAGCCATTCTGGAGGGCAATTTGGAACTATGCACAAAGGGTGATAAAAGAATGTCTACCCTTTGATCCAGCCATAGCACTGCTGGGTCTGTACCCCAAAGAGATAATGGACAAAAAGACTTGTACAAAAATATTCATAGCTGCGCTCTTTGTGGTGGCCAAAAATTGGAAAACGAGTGGATGCCCATCAATTGGGGAATGGCTGAACAAATTGTGGTATATGTTGGTGATGGACTATTATTGTGCAAAAAGGAATAATAAAGTGGAGGAATTCCATGGAGACTGGAACGACCTCCAGGAAGTGATGCAGAGCAAGAGGAGCAGAACCAGGAGAACATTGTACACAGAAACTAATACACTGTGGTATAATCGAACATAATGGACTTCTCCATTAGTGGCGGTGTAATGTCCCTGAACAATCTGCAGGGATCTAGGAGAAAAAACACTATCCATAAGCAGAGGACAAACTGAGGGAGTGGAAACACCGAGGAAAAGCAACTGCCTGACTACAATGGCTGAGGGGACATGACAGAGGAGAGACTCTAAATGAACACTCTAATGCAAATACTAACAACATGGCAATGGGTTCGAATCAAGAACACATGTGATACCCAGTGGAATCACGCGTCGGCTACGGGGGGTGGGAGGGAGGAAAAGAAAATGATCTTTGTCTTTAATGAATAATACATGGAAATGATCAAATAAAATACTATTAAAAAAAGAAAGAAAAAGAACTACAACATGGTAGCCTGGAAACCTGAGAATTCTGGGATTTTTCTTGCCAAAGAGAGGTAGTATTCAAAAGGTCAGAAGACCACCAATCTTGGAGTTAGGGGACCTGAGTTCTAGTCTTGATTCTACCAACTTGTTGAGCAAATCATTTACTTTTCTGGTCCTCAGTTTTCCCTTCTGTAAAGCAGATATCCTAATTCCTACCCTACATAACTCATAGTTTGGTTATGAAAATATAATCAATTAAGATTCATGAAAGCATTTGGAAACTTTCTGTATAAGGATGAGGAATTTTCACCATTGCTTACGAAGGTCTGATTGCAAAAATTAAGGTTCTGCACGTAACAACTACTTAACAAAAAGTTGTTGATTGAATGACTGAATGAATAAATGAATGTGTACTGAATAAATGAATTAGACCTTTGTTATAATGGCAAGATTATGTTAAAGATCTGAGATTCCAGACTTCTGACCTGCCTCCTTGCTATCAGTAAACCCGCCTTCCATATCTCTGTCCTGAGCTTTTCCCACTCAGAACTTTCAATAAAATATGGCAAATGCAACAAATTCAACTTTCCAGGAGAGAAAGGAGACATCACCTGAGCAAAATGATCCTAAGATGTTTCCTTGAGGTCAGACTCCAGGGAGGCCTCCTGAAAAAGGGAGGGCGGAATCCAAGAGGGAAGGTGTTCTACCCTCCATCGCCCAAAGACTCTTAGATGAAACACAAGTCAGAATGAATGAAACTTCATCTGCCACCCTAGTCCGCCATCCTTGTCAACACTTCCTGATGGAGCTGAATGTTAGTTTACTTTAATGATATTCAGGTGGGCACAAAGGTTAAGGTATGTCTTGGTAATTTATAGCACTGGAGGATTAAGAGAAGGTAACATACCTGACTTGCACTGGTTCCCCAAAACACAAAGCACCTCTTTCACACAACTATCATTTCCAATCTTTCAAAGACATTCGCCCACTAGGACATTTCTTCTTTCTTTCTTAAGAAGTTGGGGCCCCCAGGTGGCTCTTTAGGACTTAAATAGCTCTGAAAACAATGGAGTCAGGACAATCTAGTGGACTGAATTATAGCGGTACTTAAAAAAAAGATATCTTATTTTCTTAATTACATGTAATTACAGTTTTAAACATACAGTTTTATGAAATTATAAGATGCAAATTGTCTCCCTCCTTCTCTTCCCTCCCCCCTCTCAGTGATGGTAAACAATTTGATATGAGTTATACATGTATTGTCATGCAAAACATTTTCCCATATTGGTCATTGTTGTAAGAGAATACTCATATAAAATCCTCAAATAAAGATATAAATAAATGTGAAAATACTAAGCTTTGATATTCATTCCAACTTCAACAGTTCTTTCTCTGAACATGGATAGCATTCTTTGTCATAAGTCTTCCAGAATTGTCCTGGACCATTGTACTGCTGAAAGAAGCTGTCTTTCATACAATATTGCTATACTGAGTACAATGTTCTCCTGGTTCTGCTTATTTCACTCTGTACCAGTTCATGTAGGTCTTTCCAGGTTTTTCTGAAATCATCCTGCTCATCATTTCTTAAAGCACAATAGTATTCCATCAGCATCACATACCACGATTTGTTCAGCCATTCCCCAGTTGATGGGCATTCCCTCAAAATATACTTCTTTGCTACCACAAAAAGAGATGCTATAAATATTTTTGTACAAACAGATTCTTTCCCCCTTACCTTTTCTTTTTTTAATCTCTTTGGGATACAGATCTATTAGTGATATTATAAGACCAAAGAGTATGCACAATTTTATAGTCCTTTGGCATAGTTCCAGAATAGTTGGGTCAGTTCACAACTTATGGCAGTATTCTTAAAACACAATATTATATGTGGTCAGAAGAGCTCAAAATTTAGGAGGCAGGAGTCTGGAATTCTGATCTGGGGTCTGCCACTAACAAGTTGTTCAATTTGAAGTGAGTTGCTTCCCTTCTTTAGGCCTATTTCCTTAACTGTGAAGTTGCGATTCATGATCTTAAAAGTCCCTTTCTGCTCTGTAAATCAACAATTCCTTCTGAAGTCTCTTTATAGTGATTTTAAAATAATTTTTTATGTCCATGGTCAATTCTCTTAGATGAGATGCCCTCAATGTTTTTTGTGTCATAAATGCTTCTGGAAATCTGTGAAATCTATGGACACCTTTTCAGAATGTTTAACAATAATTGAAAGAAATGCTAAATTTCCATTAGAAGGTAGTGAAAATAAAGATGTACTTTTTTTCTCTCATCTAAGTTCAGGTATCCACTGACATTATCCATAGACCCCTTAGGGATCCATAAATTACAGGTTAAGAATACCTGTTGTAGGTCATCAGGATATTAAGATGGCCATGGTAATATAACAGTCAGAATTTAGAGTTTAGCTCATCCCTCTATCTTTTCTAGTGCTAGAGTTGATCAAAGATAATTCACTTCCTTTTTCCTTTTCTTCATCTGGGAAATTGGTTTATCTTTAGTCTCTATCTTCCTCAAAAAATTTTGGAAGCATCAGCAAAATTGCAAATGATTTTTGAAGCATCTATGATGCAAAGTGAAATGTGGTGCCCAGGTACCCAACTTTGATCAGTGGTAGTTTCAGTTTTCCCTTATATAAAAGATGCTTGCATTTTAGTTGGGGAGGATTCTACATAATGGGGGTTTGGCAAGTTGAATGAAGAAGGGGAAGAAAGAGTATTTTCATGAGAATCAAGTGGTTGGTAAGAAATCCAGAATGAATTGAGGAATGAACAAGGTGAGGCGTGGCTGTTCTCTTAATATATTCCAAAGGTAGCCTTTGGTCTCAAGGAACTTATATTCTAATAGGGGAGATAACAGAAATGAGAAAGGTAGCCAGGGAAGGGAATTTAATCCAAGAAGTCACAGAAGTGGAGAAAGGAGTCATAGAGCAATCAATTTCTAGGAACAATGATGGTGTGGATTTGATTCTAGTTGCCTGAGCAAGAAGCATAATATAGCTAAGAGGCTGGTAGAGGCAAAAACACCTGTAAAATATAGATATGTAAGAGAATTAATGACAATTGGGTCAAATTCCTGGATGAGCTTCCTCAATTCTTTGATGATCGAGGTAATCACAGCATAAGAAACAGCCACAAAACTGAATTGTAGAGTCCTTTGAGTCCATTGGTTTACCACTCACCCATTATTCCATTTTTTAGAAGAGACCAATGCTTGAGAGCATTGATCTTTACCTTTCAACTATCCCCAAGAAGCTAGCCCCTTTATCTCTTCCAGCCGGCCAAGGAAGCACATTTTCAGTATAAGATTTTCTCTTGGTTATACCAGTATGTCTTGGACATAATGATGCCATTACTTTGCTCAGGCTTTTGTATCTGATAAAGCCCTTATCTTAGGTATTGGACCTTAAGTCAGGGACTCCTTCTGTTTCTTCTGCTCAGCTGCCAATAGAGGCTGACAGGGTTCCTGCCCACAGGGCTCTGTTTCAGCTTGGTCTCTGGCTCAGAATTCAGCACACCATGAATAGGCTTTGTACCTTTATGGGGCACTCCCTCAGCACTTGTACCTCATGCCTACAATCCAGGCCAGGGACATCAGGGAAGACTTCTTAGAGGAACTGGCACTGAGCTGCTCTCAAAGAAAGGAAAATATTTCAACAGGTCTGTCTCAGACATGTGGAATGGTATATATAAATGCATATGCAAGAGAGGGCAGGATGAAATTGAAAAAGAGATTATACGAAAAGGGATAGCATACTATAGGTTGGAAAGGTAGTTTGGAATAAAATCGTGGAAGGTCTTAAATGCGAGGCTAAGGGGTTTTAATTTTATTTCTTAGGAAATGGAGAACTACTAAAAGTTTTTAAGAAAAAGAAATGCCAATGCCACAACCTCATTGATCACCATTGGCAAATGCCAGGTAGTTCTACCAATAGTTCAGAAAAGAAGTTGTGATAGCAATGTTACCCAGAATGATTACTAAGAGATCCCGACTCTCCCCTCTGGATCCTCTTGCATTCTTTTCTATAATGTGGGCAACCTTAGTTTGGGTAACAAGTTGCTCAATCCATATAGGATGGACTTGTGTAAGTTTTATAATGGTTCTCAGATCCAGGTAGCATGGTAAATGCAGATGGACAGAAAATTCCTTAGTGCATGGATTGCAAAGTTCATCTACCCACTCAACCCTAGAACAAGACTCCTCAGTGTTGGAATTCACGAAATTAATAATGGGAAGGGAGAGATTATAGATTCTCATTCTTCCAACTTACCACAAAATAACAAGTAAATAAAAATGATGTCTGAAGATTTAAGTAGTGCTTAGTCTTTTCAAAGAACTTAGGATCTATGAAGTTGGAGGGGGCTTCAGAGTTCACCTGGTCTAAACCCTTCATTTTCCAGCTGAAGAAACGGGGCTTAAAATAGTTTAAGTGACTTCTCCAAGGTTACACAAATAGTGGCAGAGGTGGGAGTTGAACCCAGATCCTCTCCACAGCAGATAGATCTATGGTCTCTATCTACTTTAGTTAATATTCCTGGATTTTCTTTCCCCCAATTCATATCATGCTAAAGAAGTATGCAGGTCAGAAAAAATTACCTCATTTACAACACTATGGTGTTTCTTGAACTCTTTCGGGGGTTTTTGTTATTGAGTCATTTCAGACCCTTTGTAACCCCATTAAGGGTTTCTTGGCAAAGATACTGGAATAGTTTGTCATTTCCTTCTTGAGTCCATCGTACAGATTAAGAAACCAAGGCAAATAGGGTTAAGTGACTTGCCCATGGTCCCATAGCTGGTAAGTGTTTGAGGTTCAATTTGAACTCAAGAATATGAATCTTTCTGACTCCAGCCTGGGCATTCAGTACACTGCACCATCTAGATACCCTCTCTTCCAGGGGGCAGAAATAGATTAATCAAGTTCACAAAATGAGGGAGAGACTATCATTGCAGAACACCTGAAGATCCTGTAACAATCCAAAATAAATAGTAGCTGTCAGTGACCAAGTGAAAACCAAATAAGTGACCAACCTAATAAACAAAGAAATATATAACAATAAAAAACATGTTACATTAAAATTTCAATAGGAAAAAAGCTTCATTTGGGCTATTTACAAAAAGGGCTAATGTTTGAAATCAGCTATGTCCAAAGTGCATGACTCTGAGGAAGATCCATGTAGTTAAAGCTCTGAGGTAGAAGGTTTAGAGAACACTTAGCCACAGATGGTAAAATTAGAATCAAAGAACTGTCCTTCCAAGTTATTGGATAACTGAGACTACTAAGGGCTACCATTCAAAAGTATATCTAAACCAAATCGTATAGCCAAATAACATCTTTTTCTACCTATTGTTTCATTAGGTATTAATCATGAAAATAGCAATCAGAATTTCTATCAGAGTTTAGCTAAATTGCTTTTTTCAATCAGCCATGAACCCTTGGTGTCTTGGGAGATCCCACTGTGAAAAGTTTTCTATCTCATGGATCACTATAATTTCACATCCATTATCTCATTTGAGCATCATAAAAAACTTGTGAATTAAGCAAGACAGGACCTATCATCCTCATTTTACAGATGTGGAAACTGAGGTAGAGTTGAATAGATAAAGGAGGTAGGAAAGCATCAGATACAAATCACCTATACTGCAATCTTATTGGTGGACACCTTGAGTCTTTCTTTCTCCATCTCTCTGTCTTTGTCTTTGTTTCTGTCTCTCCTTCCCTCCCTCCTTAATTTTTTCTTTCTTTCCATTTTTTGCTTTCACTCATTTCTTTCTCTTTCACTTACTCTTTCTGGCCCCTTGCAGTACTTTCTCCTTGTCCTGGAAGCTCTTGAATTTGGCTATAACATTCCTGGAATTTGTCTTTTGGGGATTTATGTAGGGGGTGATCTGTGGATTCTTTCAGTGCCTATTTGGCCCTCTTGTTCAAGAATATCAGGGCAGTTTTCTTGGATAAGTTCTTGTAATATGATGTTAAGACTTTTATTTTGTTCCAGGCTTTCAGGTAGACTAACAATTCTCAAATTGTCTCTCCTGGATCTGTTTTCCAGGTCAGTTGTCATTTCAATGAGATATTTCATGTTTCCTTTTATTTCTTCATTCTTTTGATTTTGCTTTATTAATTCTTGCTATCTCATGAGATCATTAGCTTCTACTTGCTCAAGTCTAGTCTTTAAAAACTGATTTTCACCCATGATCTTTTGATTTCCCTTTTTGGTTTGGTCTATCCTGCTTGTCATAGCTTCCAGCAGGTCAATTCTGGTCTCCAATTTGCTTATTACTTAATTTGATTTCTTGCCTCTTTTTCCATATGGGCAATTTTGCCTTTCAACCTGCTTTTTAAAAATCATTCTTTTCATTTCTTTTCCCCACTTTTCTTTCCATTTTTCTTGTATCTTTCTTACTTGGTTCTTGAATACCTTTTTGAGTTCCTTGAGAGCTTGTGACCAATTTGCATTGGGGGGGGGGGGGAGGTTGGAAGTGTTTGCTTGTTTTCCACTCTCTATTATTGTTTCTGCATTTTGCTTTTTTTTCTCCATAAAAATTATCAGGGTCAAGAGGCTTTTCCCCCCTGTTGCTTATTCCTTTTGCCAATGTGGTTTGGAGTTCCTGCATGTGGGTAGCCATTGATTTCTCAGCTTCTATCTTTCAGGGATTTGCTTGTGTAAGAGTTTAAATTTAGGTTTTATGCTAAATATGATATTTATAAAGTAATATTGTGGTCGCCGAATTTAAACTATTATAGTTTAAGTCAAAATGACTTTTAGCAGCTTTATTTACAAAGCGCTAGAAAGAGTGAAAGTGGACAAATGTAGCTAAAGAGACAGATTTTAACAAGCCGACCAGCCCTTCTCCAGGGAAGTGAGGCTCGGTTCCACAGGGGCTTCCCTATGTGGATTTCCTGGTAATTGTCAGTCAAAAGTCATGGTGGTGTCTTCAGCTAGATTTCCAACACTGCAGACTCCTCCAAAGCCAAGACAGGAATCTCCAGAACCAGTCTCTCCAGAAGCCAGGAAAGGAAGGCCAGCTACTTACCCAGCAAGCCAACACAGGATCCAAGGAAAGAGTCTCCTCTTCCAGTCCAGTTCACTGATGCAGAGTGAATGACTGAATTCTTGAGCTGGCCTTTTTAAAGCAGTTTTCTTGAGGTCACTTCCTGTCGCTCCCCCACTTAAGGGAACCAATAACAGTCTTTCAATTTGCCTATGACTGCCGCATGGGGAAACAGTGACCTTTGGAGTTATAAGTTTACTCTAATAAGTGACTTGCAAATGCTCTTCCTTAGTGTCAATTGGGGTACTTTAAGTTCTTGATTTGATTAGCTAAAAATAGGCAAGGGGAGAGTTAATCCTATCTTCACATTTGGTAGTATCTTCCCTTCCCAGTAAGAAACAAGTGAGGGCAGGTAGATTTGTGATGTTTTGCTTTATAGCATTTTGCCCTGAAACTACCTTTCCAGCCCCTGCTGCCAGCCTTGCTTCTGCTCAGGCTCCAGGCTCTGTTGCCCAGGCTCCATGCTTTTCAGCCTCAAGTCTCAAGTCTTGCTGCCAAGGCCTTGCACTGCCCTCAGGCATAAGTCTGTGGTGCTTTCAGCCATCCCCCCAAAATTTAGAGATTGCCCTGGCCCTCACTCTAACTCTGGTATGGTAGGTGGTGTGATCAGCTTGTACTTAGATTAGTGCGGTTTTGCCCCCTTATAGTGTGAGAATCCCCAAACACTGACTACCTTTAAGACTGCATCCAGTGGGAGAGCCTCTTTACTCATCTGGTTTTGATTTATGTCTTTTTCAGATGCTTTGTAATTATCAGTTGGAAACAGATTCAGAAGGCTCCTGCTACTATGCCTCCTTTTTAGCACATTCTCTTTGATTCCTTCCTTCCTTCCTTCCTTCCTTTCTTGCCTTCTTTTTCTTTCTCCTACTCCAATGCCTTCAGTCTCTTTCTCTTTTGATTTCCACAGCTTTCATTTTCACTTTCTCTCACTTCTCTTTCTCAAATTGTTCTCTCACTTTCTCTTCTTCATGTTATTTTTTTCTTTTGCTTTCTCTATTTCTTCCATTTTCTCATTTCCTTTTCATATTCTCTCTCATTTTTGGCCTCCCTTCCTTTTCTCTTTCTCACCTTGTCTCTTTCCCTCCCTTTTTTCTCATTTACCCGTTTTCATTCCCTCTGTTCTAAGATGCCACTACTTTTCCCTCTGTCCTAAAAAAATAGAAAAGAAAAAGAAAAAAAGCCTGTTCAAAGCTTCCCTCCTTATAGCTCAAGCCTCTGACACTGCTCTTTCCAGCTGGGGGTGGGGGGTAAGGAGCCTGCTACAGCCAATCTATTAATAGTAAAAGGCACTTTCAATTTCCAAATATAAAATGTTTGCTTTCAATCACAGATGTCTGGGGAAATTGAAATTATGGGATTGCAGAATGTCCTTGGTTAAAAAAATATATATAATGCTGAAACTGAGCTGGGATCACTAATGAGTCCTGGAATAATTCCCGCTATAATATAAACAATCTCTGCTGTGCTAATAGCAATTTGATAAGCAATACAAGAAAAATAAAGACGCATGGCTGCCTCTTTGTTCTTTTTTCTATTTCATCAGGGAGAACAATGGGCCAGGGCCAGATTTGAGTAGAGGCCGCCTTGGGAAGGCTGTTAGCAGTCTAATTGGAAGTTTGAAAAGCCCAGCTTATTTTTGGTTTAATAAAGTCCTGAGTGAGCTTGTGCCAAGTACCAAGTGGTGAAACATCAATCCATTCCTCAAAGAGGCCGGCAAACTTTTGCTCCTTGAAGGTGACTGAAAATGGATTTATTCAAGGCCTTTCCTCTCTCTCTCTCTCTCTCTCTCTCTCTCTCTCTCTCTCTCTCTCTCTCTCTCTCTCTCTCGTATTGAACACCATCAGCAATTCTGAGGATAGGAAATGTTTGGAAGTGGGACAGAAAGAGAGAACTGAGAGCTAGAGTAGAACTAACCTGCATTCAGTTCTATTCTTTTCCTTCTCTGGAGTTAGAGGTTCTGGATTCAAATCCCATCTTTGAGTTTTCTGACTTACACGTGTCTTAGGCAAGTTATCTGATGGGGGGAGGGGGGATGTAATTTGTCCAGGATCAATACAGCTCATTAGCAAAAGGGCCAGGAAAAAAGAACCCAGGGCTTCCTTCAACCCAGGTCAGCATTGTTATGCAGCTCCCAATGGTCCATTTAGGATGAGATGCAAATTCTGAAGTACTGTGGTCTGAGAAGTATTTTTCTAAGCTTGGGGTTCATGCTTGGCTTGGGGCCACCCAGAGGGCCCTGAGCCTTTTTCCAAGAGACAGTATGAAATAATTGCACTACACCCATAGAATTCACAGAAGGTCTGGTGTGTATTCACAACTCCTCCTTCCTGAGAAGGATTATGAAGCATGAGCCCGTCCAGCAAGAATGTGATTACGACAGTTCGGCAGATGGTGGGCCCTTGGGGTCAGCCCGTGCTGTTCCGTATTTATACTACATTAATAATGGTTTAAACTTTCTCATAAATAGATGCTGATTAATTGGAAATCCATTTGCCGAACCACAGTACTGCCAGACTATTTCCTGAAACCACATTACAAGTCATGATAAACACCATCAGTGAATGCAGCCCTAATGTACTTGGGAGCATTCAGTGAGAAGTCACTAAAAGGATTACTGTCATTTTTTTTTTCCTCTAGGAAAGGAGGAGGATCACGTCTATGTATATTTGGCAAGCAAGATTTTCTGACTAGAGAAACCTCCTAGATGGCCCTTCCCAGTCAATTGCAGAAAACATGCATTTTTAGCATTACACAATATTGGAGCTGGGAGAGAGATATAGAGAAAAGGTTTTTTTTTTTAAATAAGCATTGAGAAATAGTTGCCTAGATGCTTTTCACCAGTGTCCCTATAGAACTGTAAGAGTCACCTTGGCGAAGGAGCTAACAAGAGGCCATCTCTGCCACTGGGAGATACCTGAAAACTGCTAAGAAAGATAACTATATGTAGCAAGGTACACATCAACACATTCTTCAGGGTCCTCAGTTCACCCCAAATAGTAACATGATCACAGACCATTAGGAAGCAGGGAGAAAACATGGATCTGGGTGTCAGGAGGCCCACATTTTGTCCCTAGCTCCGGCACGACTGAGAGTTGAGGAGGTTGTTTACTGGAGAACCAAGAATATCAATGCAAATACTGAAGTCCTCATGGATGGAGCAGGAGTTACGGGAAAAGTATTTGGACTTTATCTAAATGGGACTAAGAAACCATTGAAGGTTCTTGGTCAGGGTATGGTGACAGGAAGAGATACTTGTGTCCTTTCTTCCGTGACATAAACATGACTTAAAATTGTGGAGCTGGACCTGCTCACATAGAGGAGATAGATGGGGAGGGGGGGTGGAAAGAAGAGAGAGAGAGAGAGAGAGAGAGAGAGAGAGAGAGAATACAACTTGTCCAGGGTCAACGTAACTCACTTGCAGCAGACCCAGGAAAAGAGAGCATAGGCTTCCCATATCCCATACTAACTTAGATTTTTTTAAAAAATGTTCTATCAGACCCAGAAGTTTCCAAGACTTAAGAGGTGGAAGAAATTAAAGAGCTTCAGTCCAATTCAACATCTTAATTTTACAGATCAGAAATTTAGGTACAAAAGACCCAAGTGACTTGCTAAAGGTCACCCAGATTGTAAATACTCCTCTTAGCTTTTGAACTCACCTTTTCTGACTCCAAAACCATTCCACTTCACCACATCATATTACCTTCTCTTTAAACCATTACCTTCAATTTTAGAATCAATACTATGTATTGGTTCAAAAACAGAAGAGCAGTAAAGGCTAGACAAGGGAGGTTAGTTACTGGCTTAAGGTCCCACAGCTAGGAAGTGCCTGAGGCAAGAATTGAACTCAAGACCTCCCATCTCTAGTTCTGACTCTCAATCCACTGAGCCATCTAGCTATTCCAGATCATGTTACCATTTAATCAGTTCAGCGTAATGATAATTATGATCAGAGAAACAATAATAAGAGATCAGGTTTAACCCTTTTATTGTCCTGTATGTAGTTGCTATAGCATCATCATTTGGATAACAACCTTAGTAAGATAGGTAGGGAATTATTATAATTTTACAGATGAGGAAGTCGAAACCTCCTCAACATCAAGCTAGATTTTCTGATCAGAGATGCCTCCTAATTGGCCTTTCCCTGTTAATCCTAGAAAATATGTAAGATTCTTAGCACTCATGAAATATTAGCACTGGGAAAGAACTTTAGAGTAAAGAGGTTTTTTGATATACATTGAGAAACATGCTATATACATCAATCTCTAAAGAATTATAAGAGTAGCCTTTGGGAAGGGACTATGAAAGGAGATCTCAGCAACAGGAGGATGAGGACTGGTAAGAAAGAGAGCAAGATAGACACCAGCAAGGTAAAATTGAATGATTTACCAAGTTCAAATAGCTAAAAATTGGTATGCCTAGGACTAGAATGCAGGTCTCCCTTCATCAAATCCAGTGTGCTTTCCATGATGCATTTTATTTCTTAATCTGGCTATATCCCAGAATATCATGTGATATCTCCATTTCCTCATGTATAAAATGAAGGGATTAGGTTAAGTATCCTCTAGAGTTTCTTTCAGGGTTAATTCCTACAGTATCACAACCTGGTCTTTAAAGCACAACAACAAACAACCACAACCTCTTGCCTTCTATATTAGAATCAAGATGAAGTATTGATTCCAAGGCAGAATAGTTGTAAGGGCTAGGTAATGGGGCTAAAGTAACTTGCCTGGGGTTATACAGGTAGGGAGTGTCTGAGGTCAAATTTGAACTCAGGACCTCCCTGCTCTCAGTGCCTAGCTCTCAATCCACTGAGCCACTTAACTGCCCCCATGCAACCTGCTCTTGAGAAGAGAAAGGACAAGATGACTTGTGTGTTATGGAAAAAAGTTGTGGTTCCAGATTTGGGTTTTAATCTTTGCTCTGCCACTTATAATGTGTGTGATATAGGGTAAGTTGTTTAACCTCTCTTAGCCTCAGTTTCCTCATCTATGAAATGAAGAGTTAGATTAGAATGCCTCTGGAGTCCCTTCTAGCTCTAAATCTGTCATCCTATCATTATCTTTGGTTTCTTCTGTCTCTTACACACAGGTGGCAGCTCAATCAATCAATCAGTCAACAAGCATTTATTAAAAGCTTAAGATACAAAGAAAAAAGATGAAACAATCCCTGCCCTCAAGGTTTGTTAACCAGACATGACTTTTTTTTTTGTCCAACTTGGAAAACAACCAATGGAAAAGAGGCAAAATGTGCTGATAGAGACAACTGGCATAAATGATATCTATCCCTTTCTTAAGGCTCAGACACTTAGGTAGCTTGCAGAACTCTTTGCACGCAGTCTAAAAGACATCTTAGAAAAGTTTTCTCAGTCTGACTGGTGTGATTACTATATGTTTTACAACCAATTCCAAACTTCCTGTTCCCCACCCCAAAGAGAGTATCTATAGTTGGGTAATGGAAATTAACATGAAAATCCAATTCAATTTAGAGAAATCTGCCTGGCAGCCATCCTTGCTGTGATGGGTCAAAGACTTAAAATAAGCACTACTACAGTGAATGTTACTTCCTCATTTCTTCTTGGTCACAACAGTTGCCTGAGGTTTTGCTTTTGCAATACACTACTTGGTGCCCCAGATTCACCTTCTATTTGGGGATTGTGAAGATTGAATTTAGCTATCTCCTGATTGTAACAATGAAGTTACTTAGCTCTTCCTTTATTGGGAAGATTGAATTGTAATCTACAATCTATTTTTTAGATTGTAATTCCCAAAAGGTGGTAACTCAGTATTTGAAGTATATCTACCCATTTTAACTACAAAAAAACATGTTAACTAACTACAAAAGGTGAACTAACCAAAAAAGGTGTTGAGTAACCAAAAAGGGTATAATCTAACCAAAGAAGATGTGAACTAAAGAGTGAGCAGTCCTGGAGAGGAGCGTCTGCTATGAGTGGTAGACATGAAATTTGGGAAGGTGACACAAGAGAAAAAGATCTTTAAAAAGAGCATCAGAGGCCAGAAGAAGAGATATATTTGATTTGATTCGAGTTAGATCAAGGAACTCTCACTCTGAGGAGAGACTGGAAGATGGACACATGGACTTGGCTGTGGAACTGGACCCCTGGAGGAGCTTGTGCAGGAGATATCAGACTGCTTTCTTTTTAGATGGTCACCATTGGTGAGTGAAAGGCTGACTTAGTAACCCCTGCTTTCTCAGAGGTGTAAACCAAGAAAGGCCCATCATCTTGAGACTTTTTTCCTGATTAGGGCCTTAGAATTTCTACCTGCCTCAGAGGAAGCCAGAGTTCTCTCTCTCTCTCTCTCTCTCTCTCTCTCTCTCTCTCTCTCTGTCTCTCTCTCTCTCTCTCTCTCTCTCTCTCTCTCTCTCTCTCTCTCTCTTTCTCTCTCTCTCTCTCTTTCTCTCTCTCTCTCTCTCTCATTCCTTAATATCTTCTCTCTATTATAAATAAAACTACCATAAATTACATTTTACTTTAGTGATTCATTTTGGGATTTAGAAATTAAATCCCTGGCAACCACCAATTAATATTAAGTCCAACCACAATTAAATTTAACATTTATTTGGTGACCACCTAATAAAACTACCTAATTAATATATTCAAGTCCAACCAATAAAAATTATCAGGAGCCATAAAACCTGCTAGATAATTCAACTCAATATTTATTACATCTTTGCTCTATACAAATGTCTTAAAAATACATTAAAATCATACAATGTTCCTACAACATATATGATCAAGAAGATAAAATTATTCAACAAGCCCTTGAGTACTAACCCCAAGAAAATAAAACAAGAAAGTGAATATTTTCCAAAGCTGTGTGTCATTGTCATGGAGGATGTCCTGTACAACCACCAAATAGTAAGGGATTCTCTATTAGTGGTTAAGATATCCAGATTCCTAACAAGAGAAGCCTCTGAACACTACAGGGCTTCTTCAGTGAGATATATGTACTACAATTCAAAAGATCTGTCTAATCATTCATACTGGAAAAGCAGAATGGATGCAAACATATATTGCCTAGATCATAGCAGACATTACGTTAAATGGGAAGCTTGGGAAGTTAGTTCAACTCATGATCTTCATCCAGAACTGTATAAGAAGAAGAATAGACTAGATTATATTCAGGAAAGGGTGCAAAACTTTCCGTAATCCCAGGATGTGGCATATTGCAAAACAAAACAAAACATGAAAACCATCTTCTTGAAAATCAATGTTCCCTGTTTACCATGTGCTAGTCCTAATTTATGGGTCACTCTATCCTACAGCATAGAATTGATAGGTCACTCTAATGTTTGTAATCCTTCAGCAACTTTCATTATTTCTAAGATAAAGGTATAAGTTTCTCAGCCTGGTAATGAAGGTTCTATATGATCTGTCTCCAAACTACCTTTCCAGTTTTCTTCACATTATTCTCCTTTTTGTATTCTTCATTGTTACCCAAATCCAACCTTCTATCTCCCATCTTTATGCTTTTCTACAATGTGCCCCTAAAGCCTAACAGGCAGATCTTACTCATTTTTGCATTATAATTCCTTTTTTCCCCCTTCATGGCTCTACTTAGATGCCAAGTTCTCTGTAAAGTCTTTGATGATCTTTCTAGTTGTTAGCATTTTTGTTCTTCTTAAATATTTCTCAAGCACCTGGTCTGGCTTCTCCTTTGTTCCCTTCACCTCTTTTCTTGTATTAGATACATCATTGTAGATGTTGAATCCCCCAAGTAATAACAAAAGTAAACATTGGTATAGAACTTTAAAGTTGGCCCAACACTTTACATGGGTTATTTCCTTTAATCCTTACAACATAGGAATGTAGGATGTAAAACAAAGCTCATTGATAGCAGGGACCATTTCATTTTTGTCTTTGTGTCACCAGTGTCTTGAATGGTCCTTTACACATAGTAAGAATGTAATAAGTAAACATTTATCAAGTTTCACATGAAGAATGACATCTAAGACTTTGCCAAGCAATAGATGAATACAAAAGGAGGTGTGCCTGCCATGTATCAAATACAAGAGATACCAGCTGAATACCTTCATCATTCCAAAACATTAAAAGACCTAGAGGAAAACTTGCAATGTATTGAATACATTCCCCTACTGAAGATTTATGGAAAAATCTGGAAAGAATTTCAAAGTAGATGGGTTGCTGTCTATGCTGGTGGAAGGAGTATTTCACACTAATAAGTTTATAAAATTATTGAAGTATATGAAAACATGAAACAAGTCATTAAAGACATGAAAACCAGACCAAACAATTCTGTCTTCAAGAAACTTAAAAATCTAGTAGAGAAGTCAATACATATGGATATAGAAAGGCTATAAAAAGACCAACTTGTGATTACTTGTTGGAGAGAAGCTGAACAAATATAACTAGTCTCTCCAGGCTCATATAATTGGGCTATCTTTTATAATTTGCAGAGAAGAGAGAAATATGGTAGGGAAAATTAGAAGTAATTACCTCATTGTGGTTTTACTCAACACTTTTGCTGTTTGAGGAAATAGAGCTTTGGGGATATTTGCCTTAGTTGAAAAGGAAATATAGTGTGGACTAAGAATTGAAATGAGTTTCTGGCCAGAAATTAAATCAGAATTAAATTAAAAGACTCAGAGGAAGTAGTAGAGAATAAAGGAATTCAAAGGATATGTGTCATTTTAGTATAGGCATCTCATACCTTTTCTGAGCATCGTGGCTGAGGGGAACCAGCCTGGCTGCACATCAAAGCTATTGTATAAACATTTTGTTCAGTGGAAAGAGTCCTGAATTTGGAGTCAAAGGGTCTGAATTCAAATTTTCTACTTGCAATCTATGTGACCTTAAGTCACACAGAGGTCATTTGACTTCTCCAGGCATAATATTTATTATGTAAAAAATGGGAGAGTCAGATTAGGTGGCCTCTAAGGCTTCTTCTAATTCTAAATCTATAATGCTATGAAAGATAGTTTCATAATCATTGGTTTGAGAGAACTGACTGAAAAAAGTTACAGCCCTTTTCTGCAGTGGAGAGGCTTAATACATCTAATGCAAAGAAAATAGTTATAGATTATTTTGAAGATATAATCTCAACAGAAGACAGATAATTGTGGTAAAATTAAAGCACAATAGCCTTCTCCTACAAGTTTAGTAACTAGCATAACCCTAGGGGGTAATGAGAACACATTGACAGAGCTATAACCTTCTCCTTCAAGGGAGAGGCTTCCTAACCATAGCCTTCTTAATGAATGTTGGATAAGGTATTAAATGAAAATAGTTGAGTAGCTGAAGACATGAAATATGGCAAGGACTAATTGTGACATAACACGTGGTACGGAGCAATAGAAAACACTGCTTTATAGGGAATAGAATCAGAAGAGAACAATGCTATGAAATAAGTTGGAAGACATTGATAGCTCTAAGCAAAAGAGGTATAATTTGCCCCTCCATATGTGTGCTTTGATCATGTGAATTCCCCATGTGTATACTTTCTTTCACAAGAGTTGCTGGCCATATACATTCTCATATTTGTATGCCTCATTTATGATCCCTACTCCTTTTCATTCTCCCTACTGAAGCTATAGATACAAAGGGTTACTTTTAACTATATTATTAAAACATAGTTACTTTTATTACTATAATATATTAAATTTCATTGTATCCTCTGGTTGACTAAGAAAAGTAAGTATATGGTGGTATGATTTGGAGAGCATTCTGACTCACAAAAAAACAAAACAAAATCTGGGGTAGCAGTTGAGGGGACATGAATGAAGAGGTTACAGGATACTACCAATACAAGTATGTAATTAAAATAAGAAAGTAAATGTGAATAAGATTTTTACTTAAAGGGCTATTTGAGAAATTTTAGAAGAGAAAAATGACTTTTATCTGGCAAGATCAGGAAAGACTTCTTGGAGAATCTGGGGCCTGAGTTGTACTTTATAGGAAGAGAAATACTTTAAAGGTGGTGTATTATAACAAGTGTCTCTGACAAAGGTATCATTTCTCAAATACATAGAGCACTGAGTTAAGTTTATAAGACTATGTCATTCCCCACTTGATGAAAGGTCCAAGAATATGAATAGGCAGTTCCCAGATAACAAAATTAAAATTATTTATAGTCATATAAAAATGGTCTAAATCACTATTGATTAAAACAACTCTGAGGTACCACCTCACAACTGTCAAATGGGCTAATAAAACAAAAAAAAAGGAAAATAATAAATGTGGAAGGAGATGTGAGGAAATTGGAACACTAATACACTATTGGTAGAACTATAACATATACAACTATTCTGGAGAACCATGTGGAACCATGCTCAAAGGACTATAATACTGTGCATTCTCTTTGACCCAGTATTACAGTTACTAGGCCTGCATCCCAAAGAGATCAAATAAAGGGGGAAAGGATATATTTGTACACAAATATTTATAGTGATTCTTTTTGTGGTGGGAAAGAATTGGAAACTTTGGGATATCCATCAACTGGGGAATGGTTGAACAAGTTGTGGTATATGATTGTAATGGAATATTATTGCATTATAAGAAATGATTAACAGTATTAGTTCAGAAAAATCTGGAAAGATTTATACAAACTGATGCAAAGTGAAGTAAGCAGAACTAGGAGAACAGTGAGGAGAACCAAACTATTGTATGATGCAATTATAAAGAACTAAACCATTATCAGCAAAGCAAGTTTCCAAGAACTCCAAGGGACTCACAATTTTTTAAAATGTTATTTATAGCCAAAGAAGGAACTATTGGAATTTGATTGAAAATTAAAGCATGACATTTTCACTTCATTTCCTTCATGAGTTTTTTATTATATATGTAATATGCGTCTTCTTTTACAGGATGAGGAATATGGAAATATGTATTTCATGAAAGCATTGGTATATATAACCTATGTCAGACTATTTACTGCCATGGGGCGGTGGGGGAGAGAATCTGAATTGCAAAATGTCAGAAAACAATTATCAAAATTGTTTCTACATGTAACTGGGGGAAGATAAAATATTGCTAAAAAATTAAAATGGTGTGCATGGAAATATTTTAAATGATAGTGAGGTAGAAGAATCTCTTATAGAGACTGGTTAGGGCATGAGCAAAGTAGGAGAACTGGAGAAAGCTAGGTTAGATGGTAGACTGTATGAAGGGGGATGAGGTTGGAAAATTGTTTGGGTCATATTGTAAAGCACCTAAAGTATCCAATTATGAATTTTTAACTTTAGTGGTCACTGGGGAACTATAAAAGGCTGTTGAGGAGAGACATGATATAGTGGTGCATCAAAAGGATTATGTGGGTGGTAATATTCATGAATGATAGATTAAAGTAAAGAGAGAATTAGAGGCAGGAAAACTAGTTAAGTGGCAATTAAACAATCACAGCTGAAAGTCATTAAGGTGATTGCAGCAGGAATGGAAAAGACATTATGAATGCAAGGGAGATTTTAGAGTTAGAACCAACTAGAATTGGGAACTGATTGTATAGGTTTCCTCTTCTGCAAAATGGGAACAATAGTTGCACTTAACATATAGCATTTTGGGGAATATCAAATGAGTTAATATGTGTAAAGGGCTTTGCAAATCTTAAAACACTATGTAAATGTTGATAATAACTACTACTGCTACTCCTACCACCACCACCATCACTTCTGCTGCTGCTGCTGCTGCTACTACTACTACTACTACTACTGCTGCTGCTGCTACTGCTACTGCTACTGCTACTGCTACTACTGCTACTACTGCTACTACTACTACTACTACTACTACCACCACTACTATCACTGCTATTACTTCTACTACTATTACTACTACTACTTCTACTATTGCTACTACTACTACTACTACTACTGCTGCTGCTGCTGCTGCTGCTGCTGCTGCTACTACTGCTGCTACTACTGCTGCTACTACTGTTGCTACTGCTATTGGTACTACTGTTGCTACTGCTGCTGCTACTGTGGTGGGTGGTAAAAAAAAAGGAAGGGTCAAAGATGACTTTGAGGTTATGAACCTGGCTGACTGCAAGAATAATGGAGCCATCAATAGATTTAGAGAAGCAAGAACAAAAGGCTTAATGAAAAGAAGGTGAATTCTAATTTGAGCATGCTGAATTTTCTGTGCTAGGAAAATATTTAAATAGAAGTCTTCAGTTGAAAGTGGGAAATGTAGAGCTGGAGTTCTAAGGAGACACTCAGTGAAGATATCTATTTTATTTTTGTTCAGTTGTCTTCAGTCTTGTCTGACTCTTCATGACCCAGTTTGGAGTTTTCAAAGATACTGGAGTGGTTTGCCATTTCCTTCTCTGGCTCATTTTACAGATGAAGAAACTGATATGAAGTGATTTGCTCAGGGCCATACAGTTATTATATGTCTAAGGCCATATTTGAACTCAAGAAGATGACTCTTCCTGACTCCACATCTAGCCCACTATCCATCACATAATCTGGCTCAAAACTTAAAATTCTATTTAGTAAGTATTTATTATGTATCTATTATATACCAGGCACTGTGGATTAAAACATTTAAACCAAAGAGGTCCCTGCCCTCAAGGACCTTATTTTCTGCTCCAAGAAAACAAGTACACAGTTGAGGATGTGTCTATGATTTCACTGATACAGAGAACTATCAGATGAGGAAACTCCCTCTACCAGTGCAGGCCAGGGCTTTCTCTGCTAATATTTTTAGCTTAGCCAGAACACTATGAAGCTAAGTGACTTGCCCAGGGATGTGCAACTAATATATGTTAGAAGCAGGACTTGAACACTGATCTTCCTGGTTTCAAGGTCAGTTCTCTCCTCACTCCACATGCTACCTTTGTGCAAATGATATAAAATATAAGCAAAGTATAAAATCTTTGGGGAGAGGAGTCCAAGAGCACAAATAACTGGAGGAAGTTTCTTGTAGTGTTGAGCTGGGCCTTAAAGAGAGTAGGAATTCCAAGAGGTCACAATGAGGTAGACTTCTATGGGTCCCGGGTTCCTCATCTGGCAGAATGCAGAAATTGTACTGATGATCTCTCCAAGGTCCTTTCCAGCTCTTGGGTCCGATGAGCAACAAAGACCATCAGAGTGGCTTTACTCTGCCACCAGGGGGTGCCATCATTTTTATAAGAGAAGAAAAAGGGGAGATCCATTCATTTCAGGCTCTAAAACTTGAATTCTCAGAAATAAGACTAGGAGAATGAAAGGACAAAAAGAAGCCTTGGAAGCAGTAGACATGACTGATAGTGATGACACAGAAAATGAAACTAGTTTAACATTGATCTAAATGGGAGATTTTGTGTCAGTAGGTTTCTGGGTTCTCACAGGATAAGAAATACTTTTTCAGGCCCTCATAACCTTCCTTATAGTTTCTTGAAATCGTTTTCTATCTATCCCTGCCTTCAGTCTTGTTGCCGCAATCATTTCTCCAAAACTGCCATGGTCAGCACCAGAAAGCAGAGCTCTCAGGAAGCAGAGGACACAGGTTTCTGCCACTGATATTTACTGTGTGTGTGAACTTGCTCAAGTTCAAATCTCTGAATCTTCCTGTGCTCGAAGGTCTCACCTGCTAAACGAAAGGGTTGAAGTAGATGACTCTGCAATCCTTCCAGGCTCCAGATGGAAGAGCTTATAAAGTCCTGTGGTGCTCCCCATGATCAAAAAACTGCAACTTCTTAATTGTCTATAAAATAAAGATCAAATTCCTTAGCTTGGCATTCCAGGTCACAACCACCTGTGCTTCCAGCAATTCCAAGCCCATGTTGTCTCTTCCTATGTCTTGTGGTCCAACCAAACTGCAGCATTCACTTCTTATTATGCCTTGTATTCTCCTGTTTCTGGGCTACAGCTTAGGTTGATATTTTGAAGACCTTACCCATTGCCTCCTATCAAAAACTATCCATTCTGCAATGAGTGAGACTACTATCTCTTCCACAAAGATTCTCTTGCTCCTTCCAGCTAGAAATACTTGTTCCCCACAATACGTTCTCTGAAGATGTCTTCTCACACTTTTTGCATTCTATCTTAGCCCCCTGAACCTCCATACAAAGAGACTTATGTCTCTTGGCATGTAGCCTTCTTTAATCTGGGTTTATCTACTTGCTGTGATGAGACACTGCAGGTAACATCTAATGGGGGATATCTTGAAAGGATGTTACAAGGCAGGTGAGCAATATTTTAATTTCCCCAAATTTTCCCTTCTATTCTATGGGTGGGGTAATGGAGAGGAGAGCAAACAGAATCTTCAGAGTGGTTAATGCAGGGAAGGAAACTGGTCAAGAGGGACAGAGTAAATCCAGTGCTGAGAGATTCACTTCCAGCTCTGGGGATCATCCACAAAGCCTGTCTCCTTTGAAGGAGTCTTAAGCATAATCATCATTCTAGACGTTTTAGTAAACAAGAGGATTCCTTCCTTGAAAACATTAACCCTTCCCTTGCAGCTCATCCCTGACTCAGTTTAGGAGTCAGGATCAGATCACATTGGCTGGACCAATGTAGGGGTTAGCAGACTATACATGTGTGTGGGAGCTCTAAATCTGTAACCTCAGAGAGAACTCTGCGTAGACAAGGATAGTGCCTGATCTCTCTTTGTCCCTGAGCCTTGCCTGTTCAAGGATCCTAGGATGTGGGGCTAGAAGGGACCTTAGAGATCATTGAATCTGGGAATTCTTAACCTTTTTTGTGTGTCTATTTATGGTGAATCCTATGAATCCCTTCTTAAAAGAATGCATATTTTACAGTCCCAACTAAAACCCCACCTTAGAGAGGAAGCCTTTCTCCACCCCTCTTATTTCCAATGACTTCCCACCATTAATTATTTCTTATATAACTTGCTTTGTGCATATCTGTTAGTGTATTCTCTCCCCATTAGATGGTAAGTTGCATGAGGGCAGGGATTGTCTTTTGCCCTTTTTGTATCCCCAGTGCTTATAAAATGATCTGACCCATAATAGGCACTTAACAAATATTTATTAATGATTGAAATCCCTGAGGATTCTGCTCTACCCTGACTCACCCACTCCATCCTTATCCCAACTTCCTTAACAGCCTCTCTGCGGGGGCAGCAATTTCAATTCTGGATGGAGTATCTTGAGCTATCTCATTAGCAAAAGTCAATCTCTACCCCCCACTCCCACCCCCAATTTCACAATCTTTGTTAGTGGTACCACTAACCATAATAGTCATTTATAATGGGAACCATCTTCAGCACCTCCCCTTCCCTCCCCCCTTCAGTCAACCAACAAATCTCATTGAGCCTGTCTCCCTTGTCTATTGTCTCATTTCTTCACTGCTATCATCTTCATCCAAGCCCTTTTTGTGGTCTTCCCAATTTGACTCCTTGCCTTTAATCCTTCTCCTTCCCATCCCTGCCAAATGAATTCACTTTAATCCAATAAACATTTATTAAACACCTACTATGTGCCAGGCACTTTGATAAGTACTGGGGATAAAAAAAAAAGACAGCCACTGACTTCAAGGAGCTTACAATCTATTGGGAGAGAATGACCCACAAAAGCAAGCTGGAAAAGGAGAGGCTACCTGGGAGTATCCAGCAAGGGGCATCTTGTTCTGTGGAGTTCAGACCAAATAGAGGTATAGATGAAAAGTAGAGTGATATGCAGAGGTCCCAAGGCAACGAGATGGAGCACTGGGTCTGGAGTCAGGAAGACTTGAGTTCAAATTCATCCTCAGATACTTCCTAGCTATGTGACCCTGGGCAAGTCACTTAACCCTCAATGTTTAGTCTTTATTACTCTCCTGTCTTGGATATCATACTCAGTACAAACTCCTAGATAAAATGTAAAGGTTAAAAAAAAAGGTTAAAACATAGTGCCTGCCCAAGGATCACATTCTAAAAGGAGAGAAAAAATGCAAACTCTCTACATGTAAATGGAAGACAATCCTGGAGGGAAGGTACTCACTATGGGGGAGAGGGAATAATGGGGAAAGGCCTTATAAAAGGTGAGATTTGAGCTGAAACTTGCATGGAGCTAGTACGCAGAGATGAGGAGAGAGAGAATTCTAGGCATGGGAAACAACTGAGGGAGAAGCCAGAGAATATGGGGAGGGGAAATAAACATAAGAAGCCTGGAAAGGTAGGAAGGACCCTGCTTATGAAGGGCTTAGAATGCCAAATAGAGGATTTTATATTTGCTCCTGAAAGTAACAGGGAGCCACTGAATTTATTGAATTTATTGAAAGACAAGGTGGGAAGAGGGTGGAATAGTCAGACCTGCACTTTAGGAAGATAATTTTGGTAGCTGGGGGGCAGGTGGCCCAAAGTGGGGAAAGAATTGTGGTAGGCAGGAAGTTCAAAAAGCAGGCTATCACATTAGGTCAGGAATGAGATGATGAGGGCCTGTACCTACAGGGAGTTAGGTATTATGCTAGGAATTGGAATAAAAAAAAGTGACATGGTCCTTGCTGTCAAAGAGTTGACATTTTTAATAGGGGGAGACAACTCAGAGGAGAGCAGTAGCCTGGGAAGGGGGCTTTTGTCTGAGTTGTTATGGGAATCTTGAATGGAGCCCTAGAATAATCAATTGATATGTTTTCCAGATTCCCTGGTGGTATTGATTCACAGCCACAATCTAACCTAAACCTATAATTTCAACCTGTCTCAGATACTCAAATGTATCCATGATCTTACTGATTCCAGTATGTCTGTCAACAACGCAGATCACAGTCCATCCACATCTGCCCATCTTATATCACTATTACCACAGGGGATCCACTGAAGGACCTTTTTGGATACTCAATGAAGATTCAAGCTGTCCACTTATTATTCCTTACCTTCACCACGTGACCAGTCTATACTCTCTTCCTTTGAGGAATTTCCCATTTACTCTTGTTTCTCATTCATTTTGAAGTGTATGTAGCTCTTTGACATCCACCATGAATACTTCCATTTCCCTGTGGAGTATTTCTTTCCATGTCTTTGGAGATTATTGTGTTCCAGGTTTTATAATCTTACAGAAGCTACTGCTTCACTTTTATTTCCCCTCACAGACAGTTCTAATTCAACTCTACTGGACTATAATTGTTATTCTCCAATTATGCCTGGCCCCTTCCCACAGCGGTGCCTTTGCTCTGACTATTCCTTCCATGTGGGGTACCATTCTTTATCTTACCATGCCCTCATGTATTTTAGGTAAAGCATCCATTAAAGACCCCAAATAAGTGACTTGGTTTTTGACTCCTGTCGATTTGAGGTGAGATTGGTTTGGAATTATTGTCAGAGAGGTTTCAGTTTTCTCTGCTATCAAGCCATCATCTTGACTCTGCCTCCTCCAGATAAATGACTTGGGAGGAAAATTCTAACATGTAAGTGCAATGGAATTCTAATTCTAATCCCAGCACTATCTGCTGAATTCTAATGCCAGTTCTACCAGCAATGCCCTGCATGACTCTGGGCAAACTGATTCCTTTCTCTGAGCTGAATTTCAGTTTTAATAATAATTATTAAATTATGATAATGATAGTAGTACTTACACAGCACTTTAAGTTTTTCTAAGGACTTTCCATATGTTCTTTCATTAATTTACCATAACAACTCCATGAAAATAAATGTTGATTTGCTTTTACATGCAATAGAAATATTGTTTTGAAAAATTTCAAATGTACAGCTTCAAATGTTAATTAACCAATTATTTTAAAGTGAATGTTTGGTCTTGCTACCAGAGAGGAAAAAAGAAAAGGAAAGGAAAAAATAACAACTCTATGAAATAGATATTATTATTATACACCCATTTTCTAGATGAGGACACTGAGGCAGAGAGAAATTTAGTGATATACCTGAGGTCACATAGATTTGAGCTTCAAGTCTTCTGAACTCTCTTCACTATAACATTTAGTTTACTTGTCAAATAAAGAGACCAGAAGAAATGATCTTTGGGTGTTTGTTGTTCAGTCATTTCAAACTCTTCATGATCCCGTTTGGGGTATTCTTGACAAAGATACTGGAATGATTTTAATTTCCTTCTCCAGCTCATTTTACAGATGAGGAAACTGAGGCAAAAGGGTTAAGTGACTTATCCAGGGTCACACAGCTAGGAAGTGTTTGAGGCTGGATTAGAACTCATGAAGATAATAAATCTTTCTGATTCCAAGCCCAGTGCTCTATCCAACTGTGCCACCCAGTTAGATAATCTCTAAGGTCCCTTTCCATTCTGTCATCATACCATCTATAACATTTCTATTTTTTAAATGAGTTTTCCCCTAAATGAAGTTAATGTTTATCCTTTCCTAGGAATGTTTTTTATTTTACCCCAAAGAGAACTGGAAAGTTTCACATTCTACAAAGGAGAGAGTATTGCTTTGACCACAGTTCCCTTTGTGCCATGCTGGAGGAAGAAGGGGCAGGGATTCTAACTTGCATCTTCCCCCCTCTCTGATGATTGGTTTTTAAAAGACCCATAAGAATCCCAGCCCCAGAATGGGAAGGTCAAAGGTGTTGGGCTGATGATTGTCACTCAACCCAAATACCCTATTTTTATTTTTCACTTGTGCCCAGAAATCTCCAAACAGACAGTGATTAGTGACTGATTGTTACTTTCCTCTCCCTGATGACTCACATATGTGACCCATTCCCAAATTACATGCAAATGTTCAGCCAGTGACAAGTTGCTGAAAAGCTCTCCTTTTCCCCTTTCCCCAGCCTACCCGCCTCTTGCATGAAAGGAGGGCCAATGTGTGTCTTTGGGGGCAGAGAAAATTGTGCTGATAGGAAATAGGGCAAAATCCACCATGCATCCCTAGCTACTGGCTCTAAAAAAAGAGCTGGGGATGGGGGGAGCAGGATGGGAAGCACATGATACTTAATCTATCAATCAACTGCCTATATCAGTTTCCTTATTTGTACAATGAGGAGATTGGATGAATTGATTTCCAAGGTCCCTTTCAAAGTTGATGATCCTTGATTTTAATAATCTATGAGACTAGGACACTGCTTGAGTCTAACATTTTCTGATTCTAAGATTCTCAATCTAATCTTCTATGCTTTAATGAATTTGTGACTTAGTATAAAATTACAAGATTTTTTCTATCTAAAAGCCTATTATGATTCTAAAGTTTTATTATTCAAGTAGTATAATTCTATGATTTTACGATCCTAGGCAGTTCATATTGCTTTTCCACTTGTATCTGTGGAACAATTTTTCTATGAACAGAACTACATAAACAATACACCAGGAAGAACATTTTTCCTATTACATGGGTAAAATTTGGTTATAAGAGATTTAGAACACTTCTTCATGTGCTTATTAATAGTTTTGATTTCTTTATCTGAGAACTGCCTATCCATGTCCCTTGCCCATTTATCAATTGGAGAATGGCTTGATTTTTTGTACAATTGATTTAACTCTTTATAAATTTGAGTAATTAAACCTTTGTCAGAGGTTTCTATGAAGATTTTTCCCAATTTGTTGTTTTCCTTCTGATTTTAGTTATATTGGTTTTGTTTGTACAAAAACTTTTTAATTTGATGTAGTCAAAATTATTTATTTTACATTTTTGTGCCTCTTTCTAAGTCTTGCTTGGTTTTAAAATCTTTCCCTTCCCAAAGGTCTGACATGTATACTATTCTGTGTTCACCTAATTTACTTATAGTTTCCTTCTTTATGTTCAAGTCATTCAACATGGGTAAAATTTGGAAAAGGTGACTGGTTTTCATTTAGCAATTCCCCTTTGTGGCACAGCTTCCCTTGTGTCTGGGTATCCAAGAGCTCAAGGGATAGAAATAACACTTCGAAGGCATGACTATGTGATCAAAGGATTCTTGACCTATATATTTTCAAGTCCAAACTTCTCTTTTGACAAATGGGAACCCTGAGATCCAAGGAGGAGAAGTAGTTGATCCAAAGTTACCCAATTAGATATTTTAATTTTCCTAAAGACTAGCAACTTAAGTTTAAAAATACCAAAACCATGGCACATTCATCTACTGTGTACTTCAAATCTAGAAGTTCTCATTGTTTTTCTTTACTTTTAAGATCTTGAGACTTCCGGTCAAGATGGCGGCTTAGAGAAAGCTAAAGTTCAGATCTCCGGAAACCCTTCCCTACCGAACTCAAACTATATGCTCCTAGGGCACCAAAATTCAAAACAAACAGCAGCATAGACCCCAGGAATCCTCCTCCTGGACCTGGATCAAAAGGTACACCCCCCCAAAAGCCAGAACCCAAGATCACTCGGACCTAAGGGGTAGGCAGAAGGAAGGTCCCAGGACCCATCCCCCCCAACCCAGAGCGCTGAGTCCAAGGCAGCAAAGGGAACCTCAGAGCCTCAGGGCCAGCTATTCTGAAGACCACTTCCTGAAAACAACCTGACTCAGACAAGGGGGCACCCAACACAGACAGCAGGGAAACAGAGAAAGACGGGGGGAGCTTGTAACCCCCTGGCTGGATCCTTCTATCCGAGTCTCACGGAAAGTCCCTGCCTCAGGACATACTCAGTTCAACCCAGGGAAAGCTAATCCTATCAGGAGCCCTCAGAACTCCTGGAAGCCGCGGCCCCTCCCCCCTCAGAGTGCTGGCTCTTCTGGCTGGCCAAGGCACAGAAACAAACACCCTGAGGAAAGGGCCAAGCCAGGCTCAGAGCGTGGAAGTAAGGCAACGGAGAAGCATCAGGAGGGAACTGAGGAGGGCAGTAACACAGAAACACCAGCAATTCCTGGCTTCCCCGGGAAGACAGAACAACAACTGCATAGAACAGACAATCTGCCTGGGGCTAAAACCTCTGAACACCAGACAGAGATAAGAAAAGCTAGTCCTCCCTACTCAGATAGAGATGGCAAACTCCACAGAAGCACAAAAGCCCCAAAATTCCAAGAAAAACAAGAAGAAGGGGGCAACTTTGGACACATTTTATGGAGCAAAAATACAAAATACAGAGGAGATAGAAGAGGAAACACATGCTCTGAAACTTTCCAAAGGAAATGGAAACTCTCCACAAACCCATGAAGAATTTGATTCGGAAAGGATCAAAAAGATGGAAGCCTTCTGGGAGGAAAAGTGGGAAATAATGCAAAAGAAATTCACGCATCTACAAAACCAGTTTGACCAAAGTGAAAAGGAAAACCAGGCTTTAAAGGTCAGAATTAGGCAACTCAAAGACAACGAGCAAGAACTAATAAAGCAAAGCCAAAAGACCAAGAAATTAGAAGAGAACATAAAATATCTCACTGACAAGGTGACAGACTTGGAAAATAGAGGGAGAAGAGACAATTTAAGAATAATTGGACTACCAGAAAAGCCAGAAATAAATAGCAAACTCGACATCATAATACAAGATATAATCAAAGAAAATTGCCCAGAGATCCTAGAACAAGAGGGCAATACAGGCATTGAAAGAGTTCACAGAATACTCTCTACAGTAAATCCCCAAAAGACGACTCCCAGGAATGTAATTGCCAAATTCCAAAGCTTTCAAGCAAAAGAAAAAATCTTACAAGAAGCCAGAAAAAGACAATTTAGATATAAAGGAATGCCAATCAGGGTCACACAAGACCTTGCAAGTTCCACTCTGAATGACCGTAAGGCATGGAACATGATTTTCAGAAAGGCAAGAGAGCTGGGTCTTCAACCAAGAATCAGCTACCCAGCAAAACTGACTATATACTTCCAAGGGAAAGTATGGGCATTCAACAAAATAGAAGACTTCCAACTTTTTGCAAAGAAAAGACCAAAGCTCTGTGGAAAGTTCGATATCGAAAAACAAAGAGCATGGAATACCTGAAAAGGTAAATATGAAGGAAAGGGAAAAGGAGAAAAATGTTATCTTTTTCTTTTACTCAAACTCTCTTCTATAAGGACTACATTTATATCAATCTATGTATACTAACATGTGGGGGAAATGTAATGTGTAAATAGGGGGAAAAGAAAGACCAAATAGAATAATCTTTCTCATACAAAGATTCACATGGGAAGGGGAGGGGAAGAAAACTCCTATAAGAAGGAGAGGAAGAGAGTTTTTACTTAAGCCTTACTCTCAGGGAAATCAACTCTGAGAGGGAAGAACATCCAGATCCATTGGGATCTTAAATTCTATCTTTCCCAACAAGGGAAGGGAGAAGGGAAAACCAAGGAGGGTAGGAGGTAGGGAACACAAAAAAGGGAGGGAAGAAGAGGGGGGGAGGGGGAGGGAACAAAAAGGGAGGGACTAGAAAGGGAAACATATCAAGGGAGGGGACAAGGGGGACTGATTTAAAGTAAATCACTGGACTAAAAGGTAGAGCTGAAGAAGAAAGGTTAGAATTAGGGAAGGATATCAAAATGCCAGGGAGTCCACAAGTGACAGTCATAACTTTGAACGTGAATGGGATGAACTCACCCATAAAACGTAGAAGAATAGAAGAATGGGTTAGAATCCAAAACCCTACCATATGTTGTCTTCAAGAAACACACATGAGGCTGGTAGACACCCACAAGGTCAGAATTAAAGGATGGAGTAAGACCTTCTGGGCCTCAACTGACAGAAAGAAGGCAGGAGTGGCAATCATGATATCTGATAAAGCCAAAGAAAAAATAGACCTGATCAAAAGGGATAGGGAAGGTAATTATATTTTATTAAAAGGGACTTTAGATAATGAGGAAATATCACTAATCAACATGTATGCACCAAATAATATAACACCCAAATTTTTAATGGAGAAACTAGGAGAATTGAAGGAGGAAATAGACAGTAAAACCATATTAGTGGGAGACTTAAACCAACCATTATCCAATTTAGATAAATCAAATCAAAAAATAAATAAGAAAGAGGTAAAAGAAGTGAATAAAATCTTAAAAAAATAGAATTAATAGACATATGGAGAAAAATAAATAGGGATAAAAAGGAATACACCTTCTTCTCAGCACCACATGGCACATTCACAAAGATTGACCATATATTAGGTCACAGAAACATGGCACACAAATGCAGAAAAGAAGAAATAATAAATGCAGCCTTTTCAGATCACAAGGCAATAAAAATAATGATCAGTAATGGTACCTGGAAAACCAAATCAAAAACTAATTGGAAATTAAACAATATGATACTCCAAAATCATTTAGTTAGAGAAGAAATCATAGAAACAATTAATAATTTCATTGAGGAAAATTACAATGGCGAGACATCCTTACTTTTAAGATCTTGATTATCCTTTCCTCTTCCAAAAAGCAGAAGTCAGAGGGAGAAGGAATAACTTCTATGGCTTCATCTGGAGACCAACTAGTTTATTTATATTGCTTGCACATACTAATGGATATGCTCTTTAAGTTGTCTGTGCAAATTATATCTTCTAATTTAGGCAAGACTTCATCCATTTGGTCTTTCCTGTGTGGATAGTCAGGTCAAACATTTTTGAGTAGTTACATATAATTCTGTGGTGGTAAATGTTTAACCACTGGATCTCTGGGGGAAATATATGCATGAAATACTTTTAAGTTTAATCTGCATTATTAACATTTGCTCCATCACTTTCATAAGTTTAGACAATCAACAAAATGATAAATTAGGTCCTGATGTGTAGCATTTGCCAATTTCTGAAGTGTAAATGCTCATATTGAAAATTTAACATTTGGCTCTCATGAGCTGATTCAAACTGGCTCTAGCATTCTCTTCTAGGAGGTTTTGTAACATTTTAGTATTGATGCAACCTGTACAATGCCATCAGCAAACAGAAACATCATAGAGGACCTAACATCTGTATAGAATACTCTTTTAACTTGAATTCTGTAACCAATTTTCTCTGTCAGGTTTATGTAACATCAAATCTGATGCCTCAGTAGTTATTGTGAGAATTATTAAGTATCTACTGGCTAAAAGCAAGTTTCTCAGTGATAATGATCTCTTTCTAATGGCTTAGATTAACCATTACCTTTCTTAGTAAGCAGTTAGATAGATAGCTCAATGGAGAGAGCATAGTATTTAGAGTCAAAACAGGAGTTCAAATTCTGACTTAAGAATTTACTAGTTGTGTGACTGGGGAAGTCACTTAACCTCTGTTTGTTTTAGTTTCTTCATTTATAAAATAAGGATAATATTAACAGCTACCTTCCAGGGTTTTTGTGATGATCAAAAGATATCTTTGTAAAGCATTACAAACTTAGAAATGATGATTATTATGGCGAGATGGAAACCAGAGGACTTGTGATATGCCCCTAACTTATCATACTTATCTATGACCAAGGGCAATTCAGTAAATTAATTATTTCAAAAAGAATAAGAGACTATTAAATCACTGGTAACCTATATTTCCATAGTTATCCTCCTGATCACTACATACCTTTACAAAAATAACAAATATCAAATTGGAGGCTCATGTCTGAAGAAAAGGGAAAAATTATGTTCACTGAACAGCTCTAGAATTCATATTATACTCAATTAACTCCACATTATGCCCCCCATCAAATTGTCTTCATTTCCCTCCTCTGCTTACTTGCTTTATTGACCATTCAGATCTTCTCTGTTTACTTTATATCCTGCCATGCAACGAAGACTTTCAAAATTGAAATCCTTGACCACCTTCTCTGCTCAAAGAAGATTGGAAAGAGAGAAATTCTGCTTAGGCTGGTGATTCTTCTCAGTCTGAAAGTTAGTTATTCCCAGCATGAATATCTCCTGGGTGTGTATACTTTAAAGTACTTAGCACAATGCCTGGCACATAGTAAGTGCTCACTAAATACCTGTTCTCTCCCCCCTTTCTTGAAGGGCTGGGAGTGGAGGGAACAACTTGAGTGGGACAGAAAATGAGTTTGACTCTCTAGCCCCCTGCGGAGGCACAGAGAAGGTTCTTTGTTTTGTTGGAAGGGAGTTATCAGAACTTTAAATACCTTCATGTTTGAAATCAAGTACAAAAAGCATTCATTGCTCCAGAGTCAAAAAGGGTCATCATTCCCATCTTTCTCTCCATCGAAATGCTCATGCCTCTGCCCCCTTCTATTAGGGAAAACAAAACTATGAATTCCTGAATCATATAAAGGAAGGTAGGCTGTGTCTGCATGGAACAGAAATCTCTGGATGGAGAGGAAACACTGTGGGAGTAGGAACACAGAAGAAAAACAAGTGCTTGAATACATGGGTTGAAGTGATATGATTGGGGATGTAGACTCTAAATGAAAATCCTAGTGCAAACATCAACAACATAGAAATGGGTTCTGATCAAGGACACATGTAATACCCAATGAAATTGCGTGGCTGTGGGGGAAGAGTGGGTGGAGGGGAGGGAGGGAAATAATGTGATTATTGTAACCAAGGAATAATGTTCTAAATTGACTAAATAAACTTATTAAAATGAAAAAAAAATAAAGTTCCCTAAGAACTTTAAAAAAAAAAGAAACCTCTGGATGGAAAGTACAAGGACCAGCCCACCAGATGGATTGTCTTCAAGAGACCTAATATCTAGAGGGTTGGAAACATCTGGATTGTTGACTGAACTGTTTGCTTTGCTTTGCTTGCTTTCTTTTGCATTGTGTATTGATACATTTTATTTTGACACAACAGACACTTTCTACCAAACATCCAAACCAACCCTCCATAAAGGGCATTCTCTGAAAACAATCAAGCAGAATAGCTAAGTATGAATTGTTCCCTTTTAACTGGATATGCCACCATGCTTCCCCTGGCCCCTATAGAGCCATTCGTGGGCAGCTGGCAGGAATGAAAGCTCCAATGGAGGAGGGCAATGGACAGTGAAAAAAAGCAAGATCCTCATGTTCTAAAATCTTGTATTTCTCACTACTTAGAACTAGATAAGAGTAAACTACAAAATCTGTATAATTAATCCCTCATAATGGGTTTGTGCTGTTCTGTACCTTAGTTCTGAACTTTTGGGCTTTTCTGTTCACTAGTTCTGTGCCTATTTTGTATTGTTGGTTGTTCTGGGATTACCTTAGTTCTGAATTGTTAGGCTGTATTTTTAACCATTTGCATGGTTCTGTATTTTCTTTACTTGATGAAGATATTCCAGGAAGGTAGGAAGACCTCTCCCTTACTGTGGGTCATGGAACATGCCACTAAAGGCTCTGGCGGTCCAGGATCCTCAGGAAATATGCAAACCCTGATCCACACAGGGGGGCTGCTCCACCAGCTTCTGGGCTACTTCATTAGCTCAAGGGGATATTCCACCATGGGCAGATGGGGGGGGCAGTACTCCACCAGCTTCTGGGCTACTCTACCAGTCTCTGGGCCATTTCACCAGCAGAGGCTCTTCTTGTTCAAATAAAATTCTTTTCCTACTTCTGGAATGAATGGATTTCAGCCTCCCATTCTTGGGGTGAGACCCTGTTATGAACTTGTATGTGCATTTTACCCATAACAGCTTTGTATCTATGTGTGTCCCAGCCCAGGTCTATGTAGCACCAAAAGCAAAGTCCGGGGTCCCTCATATTATGGCATAATAAAAAAAACAAAACCTATTCCTTTCTACTTGCCGTGCTTGCCAACCTTGATTCCCCCCTCTCCCACCAATATATACATAGATTTTTCATTTCAGCTGTTGGCTGTGTCAACCAATTCAAACCAAAACATCTGTATGGAAAAAGAAAAGACAATCAATCAATCATCCAGATGTTTTGTCTACACAACACCTAGCTACTTGGAAACATATGGACAGTCAAATTTTTCACCTTCCATCCAGATGTATGACACTGAATAGATGGGTGCCTTAGTCAAATCAGTGCAAAAAAGAAATCACAGAATTTTAGAGCTAGAAGGGACCTTTGGAATTACTTAGTCCACTCACCTTATTTTACTTCCATGTGTCAAGGATCTGTAATTTTGTGGTTGTGGGAACTTCTTCCACTAGCACAGGTTGCAACCCATCTATATGATGTAGTTCTAGAGAGATGCTTGAGGTTCTGAGATGTGAAGAGATTTCTCATTTTGTAAAAGAGAATACCAGGGCTCAGAGAGGTGAGATAATTTGCCCAAGATCTCCCAGCAAGAAAGCAAAGGAAAGACAAAAAGTGAGAAGTCCCTATACCATTCGGATGCTTCCTCCACAATATCATGTTGATCCAACAAAGTGTGCAAGCAACAACAGCCAGTTGATTAATACATTTTCTACTTTTCCACAAACCATGTGAGTTGTGTAGTTACAGATTGACAGAAATGTAGAATTAAAAAATTTCAGATTCCAGAGGGACTTCAGTGGCCATCTAGTTCAATTCATAACTCCCTGAAAAATCACAATACACTGTACATGACACGTGGTCATTCGGCCTCAGTCCAGAGGAGTCCCAGTGAGGGGGAACTTGGTACCTACTGAAGAAGTCCATTCCACTTTGTGAGAACCTTAATGGTTGATTAGTTTTCTGGACATCAAGCTTAAATCTGCCTCTTTCTGGCTCCTACTGCTTGCTTGTGGCTCTGCCCACTGGGGACAAACAGAATAAGTTTCATGTAATAGCCCTTCAAATATGACTACTTCTACTACTACCACCACCACCACCATCACCGCCACTATGACAACGACGATGATGATGACTATACTAGCAGTACTACCACCATTAATACTTTTACATGGTATGAAATCAAGACCCCCTTACCTTCCTGTCTACCTTCCTCTGAAAACTCCAGCTTATCAATGTCCTTCTTAAATTGTAGGACCATGAACTGAACACAATTCTCTAACTGTTACCTGATTTGTATGGTGTATAGTGGTATTATCATCTTATTCCTGGGAGGTAGGCATTTATGGCTACCAGTCAGTCAGTCGTTATTTATTAAGTACCTACTATGTACCAGGAATTGCACTAAGAACTGGGGCTACAAAGAAAAACAAATAACACAATTCCTACATAACCTTTTTGAGTCATACTGAAAATGCAGTCTATGAATATCCCCATGTATTTTCATACAAGTTTCTAATCATGACTCTCATTTTATACTGGTGAAATTGATTTTTTGAGCCTATGTATAAGAGTTTATATCTATTACATTTAATCATACTAAATTTAGCCTACTGTTCCACCCTGTTAGAATCTTCTTGGATGCAGACTCAAAGATAAGTTCTGGTGAACTCTGAGAACCCTTTTGATTTTGATTCCATTCTTTAATCCTAATATAACTCCTGTTAACACTAGTTAATTGTGTGTGTGTGTGTGTGTGTGTGTCCTGGAACCTTTTGATAGTGTCTGATGAAGTCTCTGGACCCTTTCTAGAATATTTTTAAAAGCAAAATAGGATTACAGTGAAAATCAATTCTGTTGAAATAGTTGTTTTATATATATATATATATATATATATATATATATATGAACATATATATATATGTGTGTGTGTGTGTGTGTGTGTGTGTGTGTGTGTACATTACTGTATAGCCTGCAGTTTAAGAATCTCCAAAAGTGTTGTAAATATTATTTTGAATTGACTACATCTTGGCTTATAAAGGGAGAAAAGGTCCTGCCTTTTTCTACTTGAGCAATATATTCCCTCCCATCCTTCAACTTCTCTTCTAATCTCTGGACCTCAACACATCATAGACATAAAGCCATAACATCTCAAAGTTCTAAATATCCCTCCTCTCCTCCAGGATACCAGGCTAAGGAGTCATCATACTCCTACTGCTACCACCAGACCCTCCTTCTTCCACCATAATTCAATTACTTTCCAAAAACCCTCACTGAACCTTCCTTTTTTAACAAATTATAGTTAAACAAAACAAACCCATACATTGGCCCTATCTGACAACATGTTCCTCATCCCACAGCTATAGTCCATTGCCTCTTGGCCAAGAGGAGGGAGGCATACTTCACTGCCAGTTCTCTGAAGACATGATTTACTCCATGCTTTCTCAAAAAAAAATGTTATTCAGATCCCCGTCTTTGATTCTCTCCTAACCCTTGCTTTCATCCTTGAGAATTTCAATATATTCAGATTTATATCCCTTCAAAAAGTCTGTATTTCCAGGACAATTTTCTCCTCAACTCACACAATATCCATCTTCCTTCTCTCTCAGCTGCCCACAGGGGAAGTTATAAAAGTAACTGAGTCAAATACACATTCATGTTATCCAGTCTCAACTAGACATGAAACCATAGCATCTCAGAGTTGGAAGGGATATCAGAGATCACTCCATCTCCTGTTGGATGCAAGACTTCCTTCTATAGGATCTTTAACAGTATCATCTGTTGGCACTTTATGGTAGTGAGGAACTGGATTGACAAATCCTAATTCCTTGTGAGGCCTCCTTGCCTCAGTCCAAAAGGACAGTGTCTGAGCCTCAGTCTTTGATATGGAGGCCTTTTCCATAATCAGCCTCCTAGCTAATTTCTATAGAAGTAATTATATTTGTTCCTATGAGACTATTCCATTACTACCTAGAAATTGCCAACAAAAGGTCAAGTAATTGCTTACACAAAGCTGCTATCATGAGTCACTGACTTTCTTGCTACAACCACTGCCATAGACCTAACTCTTCTCTCAGGTTGTGGTGGAAAGAACTAGAGCAATGAAATAGCTACCTGCTTCCTAGATCCTCTATCACAGTGGCTTCCAGTCATCATTAGCATATACCTGAATTAGGTCAGTGAAATATCTCTGTGGATGGAGAATCAGTCCAGGAGGCAGGAAGTTCTAATCTGGCCTGAGACACTTCCTAGTTCTGTGACCCTGGGCAAGACACTTAATCTCAACCCCTGGTCCCAAGACACTAGCCTGTCTCAAGGCTTATGATGAAGGGCAGAGAAGAAAAGGGTTTGCTCCAGTCACATAATACCGAGGATTACGGCCCTTTTCACCATATGATCTTCCCAACATTCATGGTGATGCCATTGGTCTTCTTCAAAAGCAAAGGACAGACAACAACATCCTCCTTCTATCTCCTATGGACTCTCATTTACCAAGTTCCATGATAGACTAGCACTTCCTATATCTCATGGTTAATAAATGCCTATTTCTTGTTTATCTACTCTAGGTCATAATGTTGAGACAAAAATTCCTTTCTCTATACTGTTATCCCTCTCTAGGGCTGTCCCTCCCCCATCTTTCTGTGTCCTCCTCTTCATGCCCTCTGGAATCCTTTATGTCTTTTCAAAAATGACCTTTCATCCTAGATGTTTTTCTCTCATACTCTTTCCATCTTTTGTGCTCCTGGGAAACTGAAAACTGACTTTCTTTAGAAGATACAGCATTATTCAAAATGGGTGAGTGACTTAAACATAAAGAAGGAAACCATAAGTAAATTGGGTAAACACAGAATAGTATACATGTCAGACCTTTGGGAGGGGAAAGGCTTTAAAACCAAGCAAGATATAGAAAGAATCACAAAATCTAAAATAAATAATTTTGACTACATCAAACTAAAAAGCTTTTGTACAAACAAAACCAATATAACTAAAATCAGAAGGGAAACAACAAATTGGGAAAAAATCTTCATAGAAACCTCTGACAAAGGTTTAATTACTCATATTTATAATGAGCTAAATCAATTGTACAAAAAATCAAGCCATTCTCCAATTGATAAATGGGCAAGGGAAATGGATAGGCAGTTCTCAGATAAAGAAATCAAAACTATTAACAAGCACATGAAGAAGTGTTCTACATCTCTTATAATCAGAGAGATGCAAATCAAAACAACTCTGAGGTATCACCTCACACCTAGCAGATTGGCTAACATAACAGCAAAGGAAAGTAATGAATGCTGGAGGGGATGTGGCAAAGTAGGGACATTAATTCATTGCTGGTGGAGTTGTGAACTGATCCAACCATTCTGGAGGGCAATTTGGAACTATGCCCAAAGGGCGACAAAAGAATATCTACCCTTTGACCCAGCCATAGCACTGCTGGGTCTGTACCCCAAAGAGATAATGGACACAAAGACTTGTACAAAAATATTCATAGCTGCGCTCTTTGTGGTGGCCCAAAACTGGAAAACGAGGGGATGCCCATCAATTGGGGAATGGCTGAACAAACTGTGGTATATGTTGGTGATGGAATACTATTGTGCTCAAAGGAATAATAAAGTGGAGAAGTTCCATGGAGACTGGAACAACCTCCAGGAAGTGATGCAGAGCGAGAGGAGCAGAACCAGGAGAACATTGTACACAGAGACTAATACACTGTGGTATAATCGAACGTAATGGACTTCTCCATTAGTGGCGGTGTAATGTCCCTGAACAACTTTCAGGGATCCAGGAGAAAAAAAACACCATTCATAAGCAAAGGATAAACTATGGGAGTGGAAACACCGAGAAAAAGCAACTGCCTGAATACAGAGGTTGAGGGGACATGACAGAGGACAGACTTTAAATGAACACTCTAATGCAAATACTATCAACAAAGCAATGGGTTCAAATCAAGAAAACATCTAATGCCCAGTGGACTTACGCGTCGGCTATGGGGGGTGGGGGGGAGGAAAAGAAAATGATCTATGTCTTTAACGAATAATGCTTGGAAATGATCAAATAAAATATATTTAAAAAAAAAAAAGAGAGAAGATACAGCATTGTTGGTTCCAACTCCAGTGGAGGTCAGCTCTACTACTACCTACTACTATCTTTTATCTGCTCCATGCTACCTCTCTTCCTAGTCCCTTATTTATGTGTGAATGTGCTGTATTCATTCAAATGGATTGTTTTATCACATCTGGAAACGTGTATCTGGTTATGGGTAACACATTTTAGAAATGACTACAATGTAAATAAAATGCCAACTCCTTGAGGACAGTGACTGATTTTTTAAATCATTCATAATGTAAGTGTATTTGCTATTTCTTAAACACATACAAAGCATCCTTTTCCCAAATGATGAATGTATATTGATTACTAGAAAGTTGTTTTTAGGTAACATTGTCTCCCTATGAATTCTATCCATTGATACTAGTTCTACTCTTTGGGAATATGTACCATCAGTCAGCAACCACTTCCATGTGAAGAACTCATCAGATATTTGAAACAATGATTATGTCAGTCCCTCGAGTCCTTTCTTCTCCTTTCTAAACATTCTCATAGAGATTTTCAAGTACCCTGATTGCATTCCTTTTGGACTTTAATTCTAATTTGTTAAAAATATTGTATAAAATGTGTCACCCAGAACTAGACATAATTCTCAAGATGTAATTGGACCAGAATGTAATATAATGCAAATGTCACTTCTGGTACTCTCCACACTGTATAGACTGGGTTAGTGATGAGGACATTGGATTTGGAGTAGAAGGATTCGAGAGATCAAGTTCGAGCTCTGCTGCTTAATCTCTGTGGCCTTGGGCCAGTTATTTTACTTCTCTGGATTCTACTTCCTCATCTTTAAAATGAAGGGCTTAAACCAGATGAGTTCTTCCCAGCTTTAAATCCGAGGCAACCCATGAAAAAGAGGAGGATAGGTGCTGAGCCCACCAAAATATCAATTGACTCTGATTTGTTCCAATAGGTTGAATAATCAGCTAGTAGGGAGATCCTATGCACAAATTTGACAATTTGGAACTTGACTGCCTTTGTGCATGGGCCCATGAGGTTAAGCACAAAGACTGAATCTGGCATGATTCTTTGGAAATTTATTTTCCTCATCTGAAACTGTGGAGCTTAGTTTTCCAGACTCTCCAAAGTCTTTTTCAGCTGTAGTATGATAGTGTGAACAGAGGGTCAGTCTTAGAGCTAGAAAGATCTGAGTTTAAATCCCAACTCTCACTCTTGGGCCCTAGGCAAGTCACTTAATATGTCAGCATCCTAACCAGCCCTCCTAGATTATAAGTTGTAGAGAAGGTATTGATCTTCATTGGCAGACAGTTTCCTTATTCAAGAGTTCTTTAAGCAATGAAATCATGGGTTCGTTTCCTATCCCTATCTTGTTAGTTTATTATTAGTAGTAATAATAATACCTCTTAATTTTCATGTATATGTATATATATACAAAGATGTGCATAATCTCATAATAAAAACAATAACTTATTTATATGACTCCCCAGAATATCAGCTTTTATAAAATAAAATTGCCCTAAGACTTTTGGGGCATCATGTATGATATTTTAAGTTTTCATAACACTTTCTAATAACCTGGGAGGTATGGAGCCCAAGTCGATATCCCTGATTTACGGATGAGAAAACTGAGGTTCAAAAGAGTTCAATGACTTGCCTGTGGTCACATAGCTTCAGAGACCTAATTGGAACCCAAGTTTCTTGACTCTAAACCCAACAACCATTCTACATCTCACTACCTCCCTGTAAGTTTGTGATTTGATAATTTCAATGTAAATCTGCAATCACTTCTGCTACCACTGCCAAACAGATATGTGCTCCATTGCAGCTCATGTCAGGACATTTTGTAGACCTCCTAAAAGTCCTTCCTTTGGTCATCTGTAATTCCAGAGCAGAACTCTTTATACTTTTTAGTGTCCTGAACCCCTGGAGAGGTCTGATGAATCCCTTCCTAAAATGGCATATTTTTATGCATAAAATAAAATGCATAGGATTACAAAGGAAACCAATTATATTTAAATATAGTTATCAAAATATTCCAAAAAAGGACCCCAGATTTAAAATGTCTGCTCTGAGGCATCCCTCTCAAACACAGAGATACTTCTAAAGAACATAGTCCTCCAATATTCCTTGTAGGAATAGACACTGAAGCTTACTTTCCACTATACACTGAGTTGATCGTTCACTGATTCTCCATCAGATTCAAAGTCACAGTTGCCCTCTATTTCTTCCTGGGCCAATATTGAAAACTTGACTCGGTAGCACCCGCCTTGGTCCTCCAGGTGGGTGGCCCTTCATCAATGTGATGTGGAAAGTGGAATAACTTTCGCCAATTACTCCGGAATCTGGAAACCTTTTTTACTTCCAACATTTCCTTCGACCTAGCAATGTAATAAAACCCTTCAACCATTTCTCCTAGCCAGTGTTAGAGCAAATTATTTCTTGCCAGACAATTATCACCCATTAAAGCTAATGGCCATGTTTAATCACTGCACACTTATTTGCGTTTTTTTTAAAGCCACTGAAATGCCCGTTTTTCTCTCCCAATTGAAGTAAGGGCCATTGCCAGAAATATAAAGCTACATCTGAAAGCATTTTGTTTGAAGAATGAGCTGTTCTCCAGCCTTTCTTATATGTTCCCAGAATGTTATACAGTTAGTTTCTCAGAAAGACTCTGGGGAATAGATCTACAGGTTTCCCAGGCTCCAGTAACTTGTCTAAGTCAGGTGTCTTTTTTTTCCAAAGGGGACAGGAAGCCAAAGCTTACAAACAATCGTCATTCAATAGGCTTGGTTTCACACTGAGCTTTTTGAGGGATCCCCCAGCCCAGGAACCCCTATGGAGTCAAACCACAGCAGGAGCTGACCCTCTCCAGATTAGATACTACTTTCTTAGGCTGACTACCCTTTAGTTATCTATAAAGACTTGCGTTCCTCTCCACTCATTTTATCTCTCAAGGTCAATCCTGCACTCACAATTTGATTATTGCCTTTAATCTCCAAATCCTGCTACCCAAATCTATCTCTCTTTCCCTTTTTCTTTCTTTGCCATGCATTACTCAGATCTAAGTGTCCTTCCTTTAGGGGTTAGTATTTTAAGGAAATATCTAATGGGAAGAAAGGAGCACAGGGCTACAGATCATTTGAAAATGTATATTAGTAACTTGAACCAGCATGGATTTAATGGTTTGTTTGACAAAGTTAGATAATTTATGTTGATGATGATGATGATAATGAGAGAAGGATGGATGGAGGAATGGATGACATACAAATACATAGATAGATAGATAGATAGATAGATAGATAGATAGATAGATAGATAAACTGACAAATACATAATTTATTGCAGATTTTATATGCCAGGCAATGGACTAAATGCTGACAATAAAAATGCAAGCAAGCAAGATGTTTTCTGCTCTTAAGGAGCTTACATTATAATGGTGGAAAACAACATACAAAAGGGAACTAGGAGAATTGTTATGCATGAGGCAGCAAGGCAGGTTTTTCTGACCTTCTAGTCAATATTATCAAACAAGAATACTCAGCCTGAAATTTCCCTCCCATGATACTCTAAACTCTAATGCCTCCAACAGATTTATGAATTTCCTGCTCTGCTGCTCTAAGAGTAGCCACTTCTGTTCAGGCCACCTTTCCCCATTCTCATGTGGGCTTGAAACTGGCTCAGACAGATACTCTGATCAAAACCAAGTTGTCCGTTTTATTGTAGGAAACTGCATTCTCCAGGCAATCCATGAACCACTTACTTCTCCAGAAATAACCATTACTTAACTCTCTCTCCAATCCAAGGGATTGATCACGCTGGTACTTCAAAAGGTCCATGATCTTGTTATGTCAGTACTTTATCCACTAATGAAGATCACAAACTATCACATTCTTCCCTCATGAATCTCATTTATATTTTTGTATAAATTCTCCGTTGAGGATATCACCAGTGCCCTGGGGTCTTCCTTTGGTTTGCTTACAATTTCATGAAGATGCAAATGACAGTTAGACTGTCTATTTGTTCTCTCCCGCAGTTAGCATATAACCAGACTACTTCTTTGCTGGCCTTGCATGTCCTTGATGTTTTCTTTTTCTGCCATTTTTATCACATTATTGTTGGTAATAAATGGCAGCCTACTCACACCAACCCTGCATCTTTCCATTGTCCTTTCAATCACCTACAGTTTTAATTCTTCTCAGGTCATGTTTTTTTTCATTTTCCCAGCTATATAGTATCATTGGAAGAATAGATAAGCTCCGTGGCAGTAAAAGCCTTGTGATTACTTAAAGTACTACACATGACATCGTGCCCAATTTTTTCCTTCCTCTTTTATTCAACCCATTGTCTATTTTCAGAATCAATTAAAGACCTATAAACTAATGGACTAACGTAATGGGTTGCTCATTGAACTGCTCTTCATAATCTGGGCAGTGTGTTTTTTCATCCATTTTGACTTCCAAGGGTAAATTGTTGGGCAAATTTCTTTCAAGAGATGTATCTCATTAAGAAGGCTCTGTAGTGTTGGAGAAGGAGTGAATGCAATCTGCAAAATGTCTGCTATCAGAAACACTTGCTAAATTTTCCATCAATAGGAAATCTCTCCCCTATTGAACTTTTTGTAGGATATCTTCCATGAAGAGCAACCTTTATTGAGCATGGGTTTTGACTTGGACTTGATGTTGATACTTGACATGTCATTGAACACAGTTAAGTTCAAGGTGTCATTTGTTGAAAATTCTTGTATGATTTTAACATATACATAAGAGATGTCTTCTTGGAATAATGCTTTACTCTACCAAATTGAATATTTTTTTAATCAAGAAAACAATCAACTGAAGTGTAATTATAGGGGTAGTTTGTCTAGTGGAGAAAAAAAACTTGATTCAACTCCAAATAATCTGGTTTGAATCTCAGTCCTGCCACTTCCAACATCTATAAATTTAGTCAAGTGACTCAGCCTTTCTATGCCTAAATTTCTTCATCTATAAAATGGGGTGGCAGTAGAATAAATTACCTCCAAGTTCTTTTATAGCTCTAAATCTAGTGTCCTCTGATTGATTTCAAAATTCCTTTATATTATCATCTTTTACACTCTTTCCTTCTGCCTTATAACCCCTAGTTTTGTTCTTTATCCTTATCATGCCCTCAAAGCCCTTCACCCCTCAGTTCTTTCTCATTACTCCCACACTGGCTACACTCTTTTTATTTCCTTATATCAATTCCTTAATGAATCAATTCAGCTCTAGACTAGAATCCTTTGCTCCTTTACCCACCATGCCTTGCTGATCTCCAGTTTTGGATTACTCCCACTATCTTCAACCATTCATTTTGACAAGACAATTCTTTTTTACCTCTCTAATCAGTTCACAATTCCACTCACCACAATGACTTTTTAAAAATCTTTTCATCCTTTCTCAAATTTTCTTGGTTCTCCCTACCCCTATCTTCTCAGCTGAAAACCCTAACTCACACTTCACTGGGAAAGGGGGGAAATTTTCAATAACTACCTCTTCTCTTTTACTTGTCTCATATCACTCAAATGTTTTCCTCCATTATCTCCTCCATCTCCATGTCACATGAAGAGGTGGCCCTCCTTCATGCAAAGGCTAACTCTACTACATGCATAAATGATCTCATTACATTTCATTTTCCCCAGTAGACTAATCCCTTCGCACATCTCACTCTCATTAATTGACTATGGATACTTCATGGTTACCCATGTTTCCTCTGTCTTTAAAACAAACAAACCTGACTTTATCCATTGGCTCCCACTTGATGTTGTCTTAGATCCCTTCTTCCTTCCTTTTTCCTTGAGAAAACCATCTATAAACAGGGTTTCCATTTCTCCCCTCCTCTCACTCTCTTCTAAACCCTTTGCTATCTGACTTCCAACCTCATCTTTCAACTCTACCTGCTCTTTCCGGAGTTACCCATGATCTCTTAATCCCTAAATCTAATAATTTTTACTCATTCCTCATACTTCTTGACCTCTCTGCAGCCTATGATACTACTGATCATTTCTTCTCCTGGACATTTTTCTCTTCTTTAGAGTTTATTTTTTTTAAACCCTGATCTTCCATTTTAGAATCAATACTGTGTATTGGTTCTAAAGGCAAAAGAGTGGTAAGGGCTAGGCAATGGAGAGGTCAAGTGACTTACCCAGGATCACACAGCTAAGAAGTGTCTGAGGCCAGATTTGAACCTAGAACCTCCCATCTCTGGGCCTGGATCTCAATTCACTGAGCCACCCAGCTGCCCCCTCTTCTTTAGAGTTTAAAAACACCATTCCCTCACATACCTGACTGCTCCTTCTCACTTTCCTTTGCTGGATCATTCCTTACATCATTCCCACTTACAGTAGATGTCCTTCAAAGTGAGGTCTCCCTTCAAATGGTGCAAATCACAATCTATCAATGCATTCTCATCCTGGGATCCTTGTTTATGTCTTCCAATAAACCCCTCACAGAGAGTCCATCTCATTCCAGATCTCTTGACATTAATATAGAAATCTGTGGAGCACATGAAATCCCCATCTATTATCCCTTATTCATATGATAGGACCAGCCTACCTCCTTTACTGATCACACATCTCTTTCCTGGTATCATTAAACTTCTCTTCCTGCACAATTCTTCAATGGCAAAATGTTGCAGTCTATCCCTTTACAGTATCTATCTCTATTGTCCTTCAGTATAAAGTGTAAGAGATATTACCTGTCTTCTTTCCCTTGTAAAGATTAAAATTAGGGAATATGGGGGAGACTGAGGCAGGTAGAAATTAGTTTCTCTCTGCAAGGAGTATTATATTTCTTTTAGAGGTTTATTAAAAGTTAAGGATTAAAGAAAATACAGGATAAGAAAACATGTGTCCAGGCCATAGAGTGGCCTAGACACAACCTCACCTACATTATGAAAAAAAGCCACATCTGCCCCAAACGGAAGTCCAAGAGCCAAGAGCCAGCCAAAACCCTTTGCCACCAGCTTAAATCCTTCCTCAATCTCGGCCCACCTCAGAATTCCAGTGAGATTACAAAGCATTTTGGGGAAGTGGAGCAAAGGCTTGTGGGGATTGTAGTCCTGTATTCGAGTCTATTATTTACACCCAGTTACAAGAGTTAATAGTGACACGATTGTTTCCCTTGAGGAGCTTATGTTCCAGTAGTCACCAGCACAAATAGTTCTAATATGCCACATTAAGAGATAAATACATTGCTATTATTGTTGTTAAGTCATTTTCTTCATGTCCAACTCTTCATGACCCCATTTGGGGTTTTCTCAGCAAAGATACTAGTGGAGTTTTCCATTTCCTTCTTCAGCTCATTTTATGAATGAGGAAACTGAGGCAAACTGGGTTAAACGACTTGCTCAGGACAACATACCTAGTAAGTGTCTGAGGTCAGATTTGAACTCAGGTTTCCCTAACTGTGCCTGATGATCTATTTGCTATACCACCTACCTGCCTAATAAATGCACGAGAAAATTATAAAACAAAGTGCTTTGTTGGACCTGATAGAAAAGGGGATTACTAAGCATTAAGATTAGTTAAAGCTTCCTGTAAGAGGTAGTAGAATTTGAGCTAGGTTTTAAAGAATACATAGGAATTACACAGATAGAGGAAGGTAGGGTTGGAATCAATGGTATCTAAGGTCCCTGTTGTACTACATTGGGAGTCAGAGGACCTGAGTTTGAATCCTAGCTGTATCTATGCCACCTGCTACCTGACTGACCTTAGGCAAATTATTTAACTTCTCTGATCCTTAGTTTTCTCCTTTGTAAAATGATAACTTCTAAGATCTTTTTTAGCTCTATAATGACAGTCCTATCATTCTTCCTTTGTGCTTCCCTACTAGATTCCCCTGACTAGATTGCCAACAACCAGAGGGCTAAGACTGCCTTGTTTTCTCTTTGTAACCTCAGGGATAATAAACTTGGTATTTTCCCAGAGTTCCCAAATCAGTGCGATGCCACTGGCAAAGTCACCACATCTGATCTGGAGACATTTTCTCTTCTCCTTTCTACCAAATTGAAAATCATTTAGTCAAGACCCCTTATTTTACAGAGCAGGAAACCGAGGTCCAGAGTGACTTGCTCAAGATCCCATGGGCAGCAAAGAGTAGAATCAGGATTCAAATCCAGGTCCTCCATCTCCAAATGAAGCACTCTTTCCATTACCTCACAAGGCTCCTATTACTCCTTAATTCAGTGAAGGCAAGTTTAAAAATGTTCAAAGAGAGCTTTTTCCTAGGAAAAGAAAACAAATACAAATGACTAGAAACAGACATGTTTACAAAGCACAGATTTCTTATCCTAACTTCAACTAACTTCTAGCCAAAGATCAGCTTGGCTGGTACAGTTCAGGGGGCAACCAGTCCCCAACTCCTTTTTCTCACCTCAACCCTGTCTGGTCTGGAGGCTAAACAAAGAAACTCTTACTTCAAGTCTGCAGTTGATTTGGGTTGGCACCACTCCCAGGTCTGCTAGGCTTCTCAGGCTTTCCCAGAGCCAGCTTACTTAATCTTATCGCCAGGTATGGGCTCCCAGAGCATCCCTTCTGGCCCAACGCCATACCACAGGTCCATTCTGTGGAAGGTTCTCAGCAAAGGAGAAAAATGTTGGGGTTAGTCAGGAGACTTGGGTTCTGACCTTTACTTGATATGTGACCTCAGGGATAGGATCAACCTCTCTGGTCTTCTAATGACAATAATAATCCACTACACACACTGCTTACTCCACAGCGTTGTAAGAAAAATTCTTTGTAACCTTAAAGCACAAATAACTACAAATTATAATTGTTGTGTTATTATGTGAGAATGGTTAGATTGGAATAAATTATCTCTAAAGTTCTTATTGTACCTTAGAAAGCCATGGGGGGGGGAGGGAGGGAGGGAGGGAGGGAGAGAGAGAGAGAGAGAGAGAGAGAGAGAGAGAGAGAGAGAGAGAGAGAGAGAGAATGAATGAGTGAATGAATGAATTACCTGGACAACTAGACAAAAGGTCATTTAGTCCAGTGAGGGGAAATCTAGTACCTCCCCAAGCAACTGATTCTACTTTGGGATGGCACTAATTATTAAGAAGCTTTCCCCTACACCAAACTTAAATTTGTCTCTTTGCTGCTTCCATCCATTCAATCAATCAATCAATAAACATTTATTAATTCACCTACTATGTGCCGGTCACTGTGCTAAGTTCTGGGGATACCAAAAAAAAAAAAGGTAAAAGACAGTCCCTGTCTTGAGGGAGCTTACAATCTAATTGGGGGGGGGGGGAGGAGACAACATGCAAATAAATATAGACAAAGCAAAATATATACCAGATAATTATGACTTAACTAGAAGGTGGGATTTTAGTTAACACTTAAAGAAAACTAGGGCAGGCATTAGTTAAAAGAGGGAGAGTGTTCCAGAAACAGGATCAGCTAACAAGAATGTATACACAGAGGGAATGACAGTGTTTTGTTCATGGAATAGCCAGGATGATGCTGAATGGAAGAGTGCATATTGGAGTATAAATAGACTGGGAAGGAGGAAGGAGCTAGGTTATGAAGATATTTGGATACAAAAAAGAATATTTTGTATTTGATCCTGGAGGCAATAGGGAGCTACTGAAGTTTACTGAGAAGTGGGGAGGGGTGTGATTTGTTCCGTTCTCTAGGGCTGAACAAAGGGAATCTGCAAGGTGTGGGTTTTCGAACACTTGATGAGAGCTGTCCTCCCTGAGTCTTTCTCTCTCCAGGGTTATTAATATCTCTAGATCATTTGAAAGATATGTTTTGGAGCCAGCTATTTGGGGGCTTTCAAGAGCCACTAATTGTTAAATGTTCGGTGTGAGTATTGATGCTTCAGAAATTGGCAAATGCTATAAATCAGGGATTGATTTATGATTTTCTTGATCATTAAGACTTAAGAAAGTGATGGAGAAAATGTAAACTTTAAAGTGTGTCTTGCATACTTTTTTTTTCTTGGAAAGTCAGCTGTTAGACATTTACCAACACACCATTGCTTCGACCAATCATACATGGCATTCACTGCAAATATCATCATTGTGCATACCCTTCTCTGGATGTTCATCAGTCTATCAACGTCCTTCCTAAAATATGGTGTCCAGAAATGAATACAATACACCTGATACAGTCTGACTAAAGCAGAAAACAGGAAGCAAGTATCTCCTTATTCATAATAATCAAACTATTTTTAATGTGGACCAAAACATTAGCATTTGGGGGCTCCCATAACACTCAGCTGACTGAAATACATAGCTTTCTAAATTCCCAAATCATTTTTTAAATTAAATTTTCTTTTTTTTTTAATCAAGTGGTTTTTTTTCTCCAACTGAAACAAACAAAACAAACTCTTGTAATAGATAAACATAGTTGAACAAAATTCCCATATTTGGCTACATCTTATTCTGCATATTAACCTGTCACCAACCTGAAATTGTGAAGATGGGATTAACTCTCACCTGCCCATTTTTAGATTTAATCACCAGAAGTGCATACACCCATTTATTCTTAAGTATGGGTAGGTCTGTGACCCATGTGTGCTATAGTGAGTGACAAATCAGAATTGACTGACTGCTCCCTGGGCAATCCTAAGCAAAGCTATAGCTGCAATTGGTCCATGTAAAGTGTAAGGAAGGCACAGGAATTGACAAAAGGAAGGGTCTTTAAAAGTGGCAAGAACTTCCTGTGACCAGCTCTTTTGCCTTGGAACTTGACTTTGAAGGAACTCCAGCTTGGGACTACTCTTGAATTTTCCCTTAGAACTACCACCATGTGGGTGAATGAAAAAGGCTGACTCCCTTTCCTGGCTTTTCTGGAGGTACTATCCTCCAGAAAAGCCTCTCATCTTGGAGGAGGTCTGGTGGCTAAAACCATTGTTTTATTTACCTCTGGGCCCCCTTTGCTGGGGCCTCTGAAGCCCTGACTGTTAAGTCTGGGCCAGAGTAATTATTCACTCTCTCATTTCCTTACTTCCACTCTTTCCCTCTATTTTATAAATAAATTGCTATAAAGTCATTCTGACTTTAGTAATAATTTTGGCCACCATATTTTTATATATTTAGCCCAACCTTTTAATTTTTAATCCTTACAACATAATCAGTCCTCTGGAATAATGATAGATTGTTGTATTGTCTTTCAAATTATTCATTTTACATCATAGTATAAAATTAGACTATTACAGTAAAAAATGTTTGCTTGGTTGAGGCAGAATTTGAACTCAGATTACAGGAAAGGAAATCAATGATATAGTTATTCTTCAAAGAAGGAATAAATAACAGTGCCAAGGCTCTGTGGTTTGGAGTAGGTGGGATCAGACAGGAAATAGTATTTAGTGATTAGTCAGATCTAATAGGGAGGGATAGGTTGTCCAGAAAATTCCCAGAAATGTGCAATGGGAAGAATCTTAAGGAAATAGGTGAAATATCAAACTAGGACAGGAGGAATTCCAGAGTGTTGGTCAATGCCAAGGAAACACAGCAATGGTCATTGGAGGTATGAAACATGGCATCAAAATAATATGATTGCTATTGCTGCCATTGGTGTGACAGAAGCAATAGAAACATGAATTTATGCCACTGTCCTCACCAATGGTTGTCCCCATGCACAGAATATTCTTTCTCCTTATCTCCATTTCCTGACATCCTGGTCCTCCTTCACATCTTAGCCAAAATCTTGCCTTCTACAGGAAAGATTTCCAAATCCCTCTTAATTTTAGAATCTTCTCCCTTTTGGCTTTTTTATGTATAACTTGTTTGTATATATTTGTTTGTTTGTTTGTTTATTATCTCCATTATTCAACCATAAGCTCCTCAAGGGCAAGGACTGTCTTGTCCTTTTCTTTAGCACAGTACTTGACATATAGTAGGAAGTTAATAAATCTTATTGAATAAATACATCAAGAAATGAGAGTCATGAACCAGGAGGTATGTGGGTTCACTTTCTATGAGAGGAAAACCATTATTTAAATTTGCCAAGAATAAGTGGGTTCTGATGCTCATCCAAAGAAAGGGGGTTTAAATGTAAATATGGGCCAAGTGGAAGAGAGCCCAGCAATGCCTTGATTGCCATGAAGAAGACTATAGTCAAGGACTATTGGCCTCTAGACCCCACCACCATACCCTGATCCCCAATAAAGAATTGACAAATGAGAGGATAGTATGGTAACCTACAGATGAGTTCCCAACTCATCTGGGATTAGGGCTCAAGTTTGAGGTTCTTAGTCCTCGCCATAACTAGAAAGAGCAAAATGGAACCCTACTCAAAGGAGACCTTGGGCAGAGGGCAAAAGATCTGAGCAAGACCGTGGGAACTGAGGCATCCTTCAGTCACACCAATCCTTTTTTTCTTTTAGGGAGTCAAAGTCAGTGATCTCTAAGTATAGGAAGAGACAGTTTCTGTGGTACATGACCATAAAATCAGCCTATTGTTTACATGGCACCAAGGATGGTACTCTAGAAAGGTGTGCATGTTTCTCTCAGTTTGCCCTACATTTCTAGGCTAATTATACATGAATCCCTTTCCTATATTATTCACCTTCTAGTCAAACTACCCTGTATATAACAGTCCATCTCCCATAATGCCTTTGCACAAGTTACTCTCCATGCCAGGAATATACTCTCTCCTCATTTCTTCCTCTTAAAATCCCAAACTTCCCTTAAGGTTCAGCTCAAGTGCCAATTTCCAAACAAAGACTTCTCTGACCCTCCCTAAATTGTTAGTCACCACCTCCTACTCCACTGCTGAAGTTACTTAGAATTAACTTTGAACATATTTTGTAATTATTTATTTATGTAGGTGTTGTTTCTCCTAAATGACTATAAATTCGTAGAATAATAATGATGATGACTGCTAATATTTATAATAGTTTTAAGATAACCATGGCTTTAAAGTTTGCAAAACAGATACTATTTTTATTTAGGGCTAGATATGATCAGTACCCAGCCCTTTATACTACAGCAAACAAAAGGTGCTTACTAATTGCTTATTGAATCAGGGTATAAATGGCACTGATGGAGAGTCAAGGGCAAAGAAGAATCAGTAAATCTGTAGAATCCCAGGGGCAATAAGGAAGCAGTAGTCTCCCATATACTTTAACAGAAGCTTTCATAGTCCCTGGCCACCCATCCCAATGTCAACCTGAGACTAGACACCTAGACAGCCACCATGCTCAGCAAGCATTTATTAAGGAGAAGCTAAGTGGCTCAGTGGATTGAGATCCAGGCTCAGAGATGGGAGGTCCTGGTTCAAATGTGGCTTCAGAACCATCCCACCTGTGTGACCCTGGGTAAGTCACTTAACCTCCATTGCCTAGCCCTTACCACTCTTCTGCCTTCAAACTAAAACACAGTATTCGTTCTAAGAGGGAAGGGAGGGGAAGGGTTTGGGGGGGGTATTTATTTTTTTAGCATTTATTAAGCACTAACTATATACCAGATTGAAATGCAATTCAGATAAGCTTAAAACCCAATCTCATTTCCCTTTTAAAGTTGATTAGAAACATTTTTGAAAATTGAATTAAATTAAACCATTACATTTCACAGCATTTCCTTGGTTAGTTGAATGAGGTCTTGCAGGCTGCCTGACTCATTCTGTGCAGGAAAAGGTTTCCAGTCACAATGGTTGGGTTTTTGTGAAGTCATTAATCACTGGCACCTCTTAGTGAAACTCTCCTTGATTCACCTTCTTCTACCCACAAAGGCCTTTCCCAGTCCTTTTAGCTTATATCATCATTAGGAAGTAGTTGGGTCTAGTGGACACTGGCAAAGTGAAGTGTGTCATGGAACCAGAGATTCATAGATTTAGACCAAGAAGGAAACTCAGAAATCATCCTAGTCTATTTTGCCATGGGGGAAACTGAGGTGCAGAAGAGTTAAGTGACTTGTCCAAGGTCACTCTGGTCAAAAGAGGCAGTACTGAGAATCAACTCTACCACTTCTACCCATTAATTCTGCCTTCTGGAGCCAAATAGAACAAATCTAATTCATCTTGATTATGAAAGTTTTTGAAACCTGAGAAACAACTTTTATGTCCCTTTCTGGCTCTTGCTTCTTGCCACAAATCTTCTCTTCTCCAGGCTAAATATCTTCAGTTCCCTTGATTTCTTTTCATACAGCATTGCCTGCTGACTTCTCATAATCCTGGTCACCCTCTCCTGGATATACCCCAATTCTTCTCTTGTCTTTCAGAAACCCTGCCTCCACCTATCACCCTGGAAAATTAATCCACTCAGTGTGGGGACTCATACCCATAAAATCTCTCTGGACTGAACAGAGGGAAACTAATCCTTAGCCCAATATTCTCTCTATCTAGCAAACCCCAGACTATGCTTCACCCCATCTAGCATTACAACAGGGTCCAGCCAGCATAGATATCATGCCATCTGCCTTGCTTCCATATAATCGCCTCCCATCCCCATTTAGTAAATATTAGTCATTTTATTGATAATTTGGCAGTTTGAAGACTTCAACTTCTTCCTTTTTTTTTCTTTGGAAAACTGTAACATTTGCCCTTCTTTCATCTTATAATATCTCTATTCTCTGTGATGTTTCACAGACCATGACTCAGTTCTTATATCCGTTCATTTTCCCCATACTTTAGGATATAGTTTCCCTGGCTTTGTGATTTAAACTCACCAAAGGCAGTTAGGTTCTCTTTTACCATCTCTTTCCTTACAATCATCCCCAACTTCCTATTAACGATTTATCTCATTGGCAGAGAGAACATGCAAAGTAATAAATGAGAAATTCTGAGTTATCTTTAGCATCTATTATCATTAGTCTGTCTACCCTAAACAGTAGCATTATTACCATCTTTCATTCACTCTTGTTCTTAAGACAGCAAAACAAACAAATGCTTTCAATTCCTTCTTTTTCTCATCCATTGCCAACATCACAGCTCATTTTGGGCTTTAGCCCTCCTGAAACTTTTTTATTCTGAATTTAACAAACCCCAAATAAAACTGAACTTTTCCATATACAAACAGAAGATGATTGAACATGCAAATCTTAATCTAGTTTGCTTTTCCTTTTGAATTTGCATGAGTTCAACTTGTAATTTTCTTAGCTGTTGAACTTGACTGTTATGACACTCTTTCTTTGTTTTAATTCAAAGATATTTCCAATTACATGTAATAATAATTAGCAACAGACATTTTCCAAAATTATAAGATCTGAACTGTTGTCCTCCCTCCCTTCCCTCTTCCTTCTCAGAGATGATAAGCAATTTGATCTGAGCCATACCTGGATTATCATGTAAAACATCCTTCCATATTGGTCATTGTGGTAGAAGCACACTCACAGAAAACCAAAACCACAAAATAAAACTGTAAATACACTGATGTGAAAGATAGTATACTTGTTCTGTATCCATTGGATCCCAACAGTTCTTTCTTTGGAGGTGGATAGCATCCCTTGCCATAATTCCTTCAGAATTGTCCCAGATCTTTGCATTGCTGAAAGTAGTCAAGTTTTCACAGTTGATCATCATACACTATTGCTATTACTGTGTACAATGTTCTCTTGGTTCTGCTTATTTCACTCTGCATCAGTTCATGTAAATCTTACCAGATTTTTCTGAAATCTCATCATTCCTTTCAGCACACTAGTATTCTATCACTAACATATACCATAATTTGTTCAGCTATTCCCTAATTGATGGATATCCCTTCAATTTCTAATTCTTTGCTGCCACAAAAAGAGCTGCTATTAATATTTTGTACAAGTAGGTCCTTTCTTCCTTTTTATTATCTCCTCAGGATACAGACAAAGGTATGCTCAGCTTTTATGGATCTTTGGGCATAGTTATGACATAGTTATGATATTTCTAAAAAAATTGAATTTTTTCTTCTCTACCAGTCTTTACTCCCATCTTCCCTACACCTCTTTAAAAAACTGAGTTGGTCTATAAGTTCCCTTTGTAACCACATGGGTTCTTTTCAAAGTTCACTCTTTATATCCTTATTGGAATCATTTCTGTCTATTTTCAGATTTTCGTTATTGAGAACTCACCAATCCTGTTAGACTAATTTGCTCTGTAGAATTTAGTCATTAGATCTTACTTTCTCTCCCGAAACCTCTTAAAATCTGCTCTCCCCAATCTAAAAGTCTAAAAAATGAGACTCTACCTAATTGTTTTCTATGTTTCTATGGTGAACTCAATGATGGAGTTTACTCTTCATGAATCTCATTCCTTCATCTGACAATAGTGATCAAAACCTTCTATGGTAAAATGGAAATCAAAATATTTGTTTGGAGGAAATTGCTATGTAAACCTTAAGAATTACAGGCATTATCTCATATGTCTATTGCAGGTGTATAAAAAATAAATATGAGATAGTTTCATAGAGGGGCACTCACAGCTGTGGAGATTGCTTTACTCAAAGTCTGAAAAAAGAAAGAATTATGTCACTCTTTCCAACATGAGGGGTGAAATTCTGGCAGTCAATGAACTCATTGAGAATACAATGAGAAATATGGAAATCAGGCTGAAGACAGAATCTTGGGAAATATTCACATGTAGAAGACAGGAGGAAGAAGAGTCAGTGAAGTAAAGAAGGAAAGACTTGAAAGAAAACTAAGGTAATAGAAATCAAAGTCAGAAGAAAGTCATGAGAATTGAACAAAATGATATATATGTGAATGCTCTTTGAAGAATATAGAATGGTATATAAGTATGAGGAGCTATTGCTTATGTTTATTATTATTATTATTATTATTATTATTTGTTGGGTATTAGAGACTCAGATGTCAACAGCCAGAAGATACCCTCCCTCTCCAACCAATAATAATAGACATGTGTGCTTTCCTCACAGCAATATCAAGAGTTAGGTAGGATGAATATGTATGTGCCATTTTGGAAACAGAGGCCCCAAAATATAAAGTAATTTGCCTAAAGTGCCCAGGTGTAATAGAGAAATAAACTGACTGGAAACTGTTTCTTCTTGAAATGGAGAATATAGACTGAGGGGAAACTGTTTCTTGTTGCAATGACTGCTCTACTCTCTGGCTGTGACTATAGAGAGGGCTGCCTATGGGGACCTGAGGCTGCTTATTTGTAATGGAGGTAGAAATGAGAAATGCTGAGGGACGCCACCACACAGAGATACTGATACACAGGGATGCTGGTTCACAAAGGAACTACTTATAAGGGAATTCCCTGGAGTCTGCTCTGGGGTTTTGCCTATTGATCCCTACTGATGGCTGATGGATCAATCTATTTCCTGACCTCCTTCCTCCCTCATACCCTCCCTTTTCCAACCCTCTCCACCCAGTTCTTCTTGAAGCCTTTGGCTCCTTCCCTCGCCACTTGAGTAAACTATAAAGATTCTCTTTTCTTTTCCTTTTTCAAGTCAAGGGGTTTATTGGGATAACAGGATGGGAAATTGAGGTAAGAGGGATGAGGATTTCCCTAATCTAAATAAGATAAAATTGAGGGTTTGGGGAGTCACAAGTGTGACTCTTAGATAGTTAGGAAGATGGAGGACAGTAGCCCTTTCAAAATCTTTCTTCTTCTTCACAAATTCAGCCTGGCTGGTCTCCTTTCTCAGCTCCTACCCCAGAGATAAACAAAGTCCAAAGTCTCCAAGTTTGCTCCTGGCCAGTCCAACTCTCAAATAGACCACCAATTCAAAAGCTTCTCCCCTGGTCAGCTTCCACAGCTCAGAGTCAGAGAGACAGAGACCAAGTCCAAAAGCCAAGTTTCTCTTCTCAGTGTCAACTTCAATTGCTCAGTCAGAGAAACCCCCAAAACAAAATCAGCCTCACAAAGGTCTTTCAGCCAGCTTCAAACCTTCAGGGAAAGAGAGAGTGACTTCCAGTCAGAGACAAAGTCCAAAAGCCCAGTTTCTCCTCTCAGTGTGGCCAGCAAAAGCCCTCAAATGTCACTCCTGGGAACATTCCATTGGAATCTTCTCTTGACTGACATCTAGAGCTAGGTCTCCAGCCCTGCATCTTGGCCCATAAGTCCTGCAAAACCTCTTTTTCTTCATGTCTCTATCACACAGGCCAGCCATATTCACTCCTTCATTTCTCTCCTGATTTTCCTGACTTCTTTCTCTACCATTCCCCATCTCCCCACCACAAGTACCTTCCTCATTCCCACCTCCTCTCTAAAATACTTGTTCAACTCAGTTCTATGTGTTGTCTTTCTCCATTTGAATATAACATCCTTGAAGGCAGGAATTATCTTTATTTTTGCCAAACCTGAAAACATGCTTATTGATTTGTCTTAACTAGTTCCTGCCAGAGAACTGAGGTCTTCCGAATTCTAGTTCAGTAATTTCCCAGTGTATCAGCCTCATAAAGGTGAGTCAGCTGTCAAGCATTTATAAAACTAAAAGCAGCAGAGGTTCTGCCCTCATAAACCACCATCTAATGGGGGTAGATGGGACTTCCATATTAAGTGTAACAAGAGTCTACTTACTGGGTGATCTCTTCCCACTACTCCAGCTGCTAGAGGACGCATGGTCCATTGATTTTGTTGTCAACAGGGATTCTGGACCATAACTTTTTTCTCATACACCAAAGATTCTTTTATGTTTGTTTGTTTAAGTCACTCCATCCACTTGGCTTTAGGCAATTAATTTAATTTCCTACACCATAGACAAGGGGGTAGTGAAGAAAAAGCCAGCCTTAGAGTAGGGTTCACATCCCATCTCTGACATATACTGACTGCAGCCTCTGCCTGGCAAATAATTTATCTTCTCCATGCTCTCAGCAAGTCTAATCTTTATTTTGCAGAGAAGGGGCTTACCTGCACTGGCAGGAATTACCTCATCTGGGAGTTTTACCATATCGGTGAAATCATAGGTCTTGTCCTTATTTATTACTTTGCACATTTATTGGAAGTAACATCAGAAGGGGGAGAAATTTTAGGAGTCTGAAAGAATACAAGACTTTCTTAAAAGAGACCATGCAATCTCTGAGTTTCTTCTGACTCTGAAACTTAGGATCCTGAATTAATGTCAAAGAATTACCTTGTAGCCTTGGGCAAGACCACAATCAATCAACATTTGTTAAGCACCTACTATGTGTTAAGCGCTGTGCTAGAAATATTAAAACAAAAATAAGACAGTCCCTGCTCCCAAAGAGCTGATACCATATCAAGGTAGTCAATGTGTAATTCATAAATATATATATATATATATATATATATATATATATACAGAATAAATGTAAGGTAAGAAGAAAAGATACTAGTGGTTGGGGATAGCAAGGAAAGTTTCATACAGAACGTATTGCTTGGGCTGAGGAAGTAATGGACTTTATGAAATGGCGATGAAGAAGGAGAACATTCCAGGTAAGAAGGACACCTAAAACAAAGGCACGAGAGGGGTAGATGGTGTGCAACGTGTGAAAAATTAGCCAAATCAGTTTGGTTATTTCATAGATTGTGAAAAAGGAAAGTAATGTATAATGAGACTACAAAGATAGATTAGACGAAAGTCATAAAAGGCATCCAAACTAAATAGTTTGTATGTTATCTCAGAATGTCTTTAGCTTATTGGTGGAAAGCTTCTTACATCATCGACAAAGAGGTCATGGGATCCTTGATTTAGAGTTGGAAGGGTTCAACTCTTAGAGATTGCTTGGTCCAACTCTTCCTCATTTTACAGATGAGGAATCATAGGCTCAGTTACTTAGATACTTGAAATAATTTTCCCAAGGGGCACATAGTAGTAACCAACAGAAGATAGTATTTGAACTCAAATCCAGAGCTCTTTCTACAAAACCAGGCTTCCTTTCTCTATCAAATGGGAAGGTTGGATTTGATGGTCTAAATTTCCATGAGTCTATGACTCATTCCTATTCTCTCACTCTCTGGAGAAATTTTCAGGTCAGAGTTGGAGGCCAGTTGAGTGATGACTCCCATGCTTGGGGCCCCTTATTACATCTCTCCATCCCACTCCAGCTCTTTGACTTTGCTTAGGCAAATGCCTCCCAAAGTGAGATTCATCTAAATTTCACCCTGCTTTCTCCAGATTCCTTTGGTTCATACCTCTACCTTCAGATTCCAGCTCTCCCACTCTCTAGCCATCCTTCCTGTGGCAAATGCTAAGGCTTACCCTTCTCTCCTTGGGAGCAGTATGCCTTCCCCCCAACCCCTGGTGAAGGGGGTAGGGAGAAGAGAACACATAAGGGAAGAGAAGCATTTGCAATGACATCAGGTCAGGTGGAGGCTATGGAGCATGCAACAATTTTCCGCTTAACTTAACGGAGAAAGGTCAAAATGTGGCAAATACCATTTTGAGCCAAACAAGGGAAAAGTGGCAAATTCTGACAGAAAGCATGTTCCCTCCATCAGCTCCTCAGCTATTTAGAAATGCTTTCCTCCTTGCTGAATCAACAGATAAAACACCACCTTTTAATAGCTTCCATTCAGACAAGCCCTAACAGGAACCAGAGCCAGGGAGAGCTGATTGAAAGAAACTTCACCAGCAGACTTAGACAAACAGAGGAGATGTGGGAGAGACCATGAACGTGACAGCCGCCATCAGGGACCCACAAAGAACAGGATGACGTGGCTGGACCCAAAGCTTGTGGTGGACCAAAAACAGGCCAAATGAGAGAGGCACCAGCTGCTGGGACTAGCCTTCTGGGAATTTCTACTGGCCCTTAGATATTTCAGAACAAATTGCAGTTTTAGAAACTGCTCTGTCATTCCTAATGTGAAGAACTCATTTGACTCCCCTTCTCCCTTTAAAATCTTCAAACCTTACCCATTTTAAGGATGGTGGACATTAATTAATTATTCAATTTAAAAAGCAATTTATTAAGCATCTCCTATAGGTTAGGCACTGTGCTAGGGGTCCAAGGATACAAAGGCAGAAAGGAAGTAATCCCTGATCTCAAAGTACTTACATTCTATTAGGTAGGAGTTGGGATAAGAGAGGGATAGGCAACAAGTTCACAGAGAAATATATTTAAAATATATACTTAGTGGGGCAGCTGGGTGGCTTAGTGAATAGAGAGCCAGGAAGTCCTGGGTTCATATCTGACCTCCAATACTACCTAGCTGTGTGACCCTGGGCAAGTCACTTAATGCCCACTGCTTAGCCCTTACCACTCTTTTGCCTTGAAACTAACAATCAATATCACTTCTAAGACAGAAGGAAAGGGTTTAAATAAATAAATATACATAGTAAATGCAAAATAATTGGGGATGGGTGGTGGCACGAAGCACTACAGAGATTAGGAAAGATGTTCAGATGCCACTGGAACTCGTCTTTGCGGGGAGCTTGACAAGTAGAAGTGAAGAGAACATCCCCAGCAAAGGGGATATGCTGCAGAGGGGAAAATGGGTTATAGTCCTGAGTTTCCCTCTAACCAGCTTTGTAACCTTGAGACACTTCTCTTCCCTACCTATGAGCCTTCTCCTCAGTAAATCATCAGAACTGGACTAGAAGAGTGGTTTGCAAACTTTTTGAACAGGAGGATTCTTTTTTAAGGTTAGCAGGTTTTAAGGACTGGCCCTCTCCAAGTTTTTCCCACTGCCTCTATGATAATAATTCCACTATTAATATTCCTTGGTTTCTTAATGCAAAATAACAAAAAAAAAAACTGGCTTATTTTGCATGCTACCACATATGGGAAGGGAGATGTGACTCCTAATTGGTAGAGAGAAAGTGGAATGTGATACTGCATACCAGCATAAGAAATAGCGTTGGGGCCAGAGCTTCTTAGAAGAGAAACAAATGTGGTTCCAGAAATTCTTACAGAGGGAAACTCGGAGTAAGAAGCTGCAGACATGTAGGGGAATCTTGCTCTTTAACATGTTCTTGATTTCCAATTTGACACCATGGAGATCCATAGAATGGTCCACCTTGGGCAAGATTAGGACATCTCTCTTGGCTTGCCCTGAAATCTCATCTCAGTCCCAGCTGAAACACTCATTTATTCATATATCTAAATGGGTATATTTTAATCTGTATAACTTTTCAGATTTCTGTTTGCTTGGATAAATGGGTTTACTTACTATTCCCTATTTGTCATAGTCTTTTGCACAACCAACTTTTGGTGGGAAGGCACTAAGCTGGATGCTAAGGGCTACGCTCCTCCTTAAGAGCAACCTGGGAACCAAAATTTCTTCTAAACCAAACTTCTTGCCAGTATTTGAGGGGAGAAGCTACGATATAGCCTGATACTCTTTTTTTTGATAAAGGTGAAGGAAGGACAAATTGCCCAACCAATGCCTTTCTCTTGCTCCTCTCAAGATAAAAAATGTAGTCTTCTTCAGGATAGATTCCAGAAATATCAAGCCACAGCTACACATTTATACAACCCATGTAGAATGTATTTTCTATTATTCTGAAGGGACTCCATCAACAGGAGAGCCCATAGATGGGGCTTTTGTCACAGCCATTGCAGCTGTGTTTCTCTATCTCCTCTCCAACCTTTGAGGTTCTGAATCTTCTTCTTTCCTATTTATGTAAATGAGAGTAAGTATGGTTTAGTGGACAGAGTAATAGACCTGGAACCAGAAAATTCTGAATTCAAATTCTACCACTAGTATGATCGTGAGCAAATCACTTTCTGATTCTGTTTCCTGTTCATCTATAAAACAGTGATTAAATACCTCATTGGATTGTTGCACAATTCAAATCAGAAAATGTATGTGAGGGGCAGCTGGGTGGCCCAGTGGATTGACAGCCAGGCCTAGAGACAGGAGGTTCAAATCTGGCTTCAGACACCTCCCAGCTATGCGACCCTGGGCAAGTCACTTAACCCCCATTGCCTAGTCCTTACCACTCTTCTGCCTTAGAGCCAATAAACAGTATTGACTCCAAGATGGAAGGTAAGGGTTAAAAAAAATGTATGTGAAGGGGCAGCTAGGTGGCTCAATGGATTGAGAGGCAGACCTAGAGATGGGAGGTCCTGGGTTCAAATCTGGATTTAGATGCTTTTTAACTGTGTGACCCTGGGCAAGTCACTTAATCCCCATTGCCTAGCCCTGACCACTCTTCTGCCTTAGAATCAATATTGATTCTAAGAGAGGAAAGAAAGAAAGAAAGAAAGAAAGAAAGAAAGAAAGAAAGAAGGAAAGAAGGAAAGAAGGAAAGAAGGAAAGAAGGAAAGAAGGAAAGAAAGAAAGAAAGAAAGAAAGAAAGAAAGAAAGAAAGAAAGAAAGAAAGAAAGAAAGAAAGAAAGAAAGAAAGAAAGAAAGAAAGAAAGAAAGAAAGAAAGAAAGAAAGAAAGAAAGAAAGAAAGAAAGAAAGAAAGAAAGAAAGAAAGAAAGAAAGAAAGAAAGAAGCCCTGTAGTAGGCACTATGGTAAATACACAAGCCATTTAAATTCTCCAAACATTCATTACACACTTATTAAGTGCAAAACTTGGAGCTGGATATTGGCGCTTCAAAGGCACAAAATAGAACAATCCCTGTCCTCAAGAAGTTTACTTTCTAATGATGAATAAAGAAGTGGGAAAGAAGGAAAGAAAGAAAGAAAGAAAGAAAGAAAGAAAGAAAGAAAGAAAGAAAGAAAGAAAGAAAGAAAGAAAGAAAGAAAGAAAGAAAGAAAGAAAGAAAGAAAGAAAGAAAGAAAGAAAGAAAGAAAGAAAGAAAGAAAGAAAGAAAGAAAGAAAGAAAGAAAGAAAGAAAGAAAGAAAGAAAGAAAGGAAGGAAGGAAGAAAGGAAGGAAAGAAGGAAGGAAGGAAGGAAGGAAGGAAGGAAGGAAGGAAGGAAGGAAGGAAGGAAGGAAGGAAGGAAGGAAGGAAGGAAGGAAGGAAGGAAGGAAGGAAGGAAGGAAGGAAGGAAGGAAGGAAGAGAAAATGCATGTGAAAGCATTCAAAAAACCTCAAAGGTATCATGGGCTTTAAAGTATCAGTTGTTGTTAATTCAATGATACTTTCAAATGAATTTGTATTTTATTACCATGAAAATATCTACATACATTTGAAAACTAGTAATATATTGAGTGTGATGCATGGTATTTATTCTATCTATGAAAGGAGTCTCTACTTTGTGATTTTGCAGAGAAGTGATCTGCCATCTACCCTCTGTCCTCACCATACCCATGCCCAGGGGTTGTCAGCCCAGAATGGACACCACTAGACTAGCTAGCCTTTAAGGTCCCTTCCAGCTTTAACATCCTATGATTCTATGAGAAATTTCATTTTCTGAAGGGCAAAAACCCACTTCTTTATTCATCATTAGAAAGTAAACTTCTTGAGGACAGGGATTGTTCTATTTTGTGCCTTTGAAGCGCCAATATCCAGCTCCAAGTTTTGCACTTAATAAGTGTGTAATGAATGTTTGGAGAATTTAAATGGCTTGTGTATTTACCATAGTGCCTACTACAGGGCTTCTTTAGCTACTATAGAGGATCTGTAAATATTTCCGGAATCAGACTGAATTGTCATTGGATATATTCCTTGTGACATTGTAAGGTTGTGAGGCTGAGGCCTTGGGTGAGGAGCTGCAGTGTAGCCAGGATTGCGGACACATTTGGCCAGGAAAGACAAGAGCTAACACTCTGCAGACCCACTCTGGCGGTAAAGAAACAACCTCTCCCATCCTGCATGGTGTTCTGTCAGGATGCTGGCCAGGTGTGTGATGGTTCTATTTCAGGCAGATGACAAGCCCTTTCCAGGTTGCTTCAAGGGCCACCAAACAAATGGGCTCAAGTGCCTAAAACTTCAAACTTAAAAAAAATAATTTATTAACAGTATTTTCAAAATACATAAAACCATCACAGCGCTATATACAGAAGACCCTCTCAAATGTTCCAGCAGTTAAAGAGTAAAACAAAATAGACCAAAAGGTCTGTGCCTTTGCAAAAAATAATAATAAATAGAATCTTATTTTCAATAAACCCATGATAGAAATTGCTCATACAGTTTGAAGACTTTCTGTTTCCAGGAAAATGCTCTGAGAGATGTAATGAAATGGTTATGATGTCTTTTGAAGAGGAAATGAAAATGTTTGGGTTTCTAAGCCTTAATAACTATCTGAGGCCAAACAGACCTCAAAGGACAGGGCCCCTGTGTTGGCAAAATTTTAATGCAAAGGTCTTTTTCATTTACTCATTTATTATTTATCATGTAACTACTATGTGCATGGTTATATACTGAGTAATGTAGGTACTATAAAGGTAAATAAGATATGATCCCTTCCCTTAAAGAACTTACAGCTAAGAAAGAAGGAACCAGATGCTAATCTAGAAATGACTGGAACCTTGGGGGATAAAGTGGCCAATCTGTTTTATTGTAACTCCCAAGCTCTGAGTTTATATGGGCTGAAATCAGGGTTGAGGATCTCTAAGCAATCCAAAAGGTACTTCTTTGGTTCGTTGTGCCCCTACTTGGAGTTTCTTCTGGGATACTGCAGAATATAACTTATGAATAGTTCTTCACAGATGTGGGAAAAGGGCTCATTTTCCATCTAAGTGATCAAGGGAATAATGCATATCAGATATGGGATAGCCTTTGTTTCACACACTTGCACAGACAATATAAATGACTCACGATAGCTCTGAAAGAGTTGACATCATTCTCTTTCTTGTACAAAGTCTCACCCCCATACAGGCTTCTAGCCTTATAGTACTTGCATGTAGACTTTCCCCAGAAAGGAAGCAAACTTGAGTTGCTAGAGTGGCAGCCCTCTTCCATTCTGCACTGGTGAAATAATTCACAGTAGTAATGGAGGTTAAAATCAAGCATTTTGCTTCTCTTTACCATGACTCAATTTTTTGTCCGTTAATTATAAGCTTTTTGAGGGCAGGGACTGTGTTTAGATTATTTTTGTATCCCCAGTGCTTAGTACAACACCTGGCACACAGTATGAACTTAACAAATCCTTACTGACTCACTGAATGCTGTGCTTCCAGTTCTGTTGTTCTTTTCCCTTTTTCTTTCTTTTAAATGTTTTTTTTTATTTATTTGTTACATTAAAATAACCAGTTAACTCCCTCCCTCCTTCTCTTCTCCCTATTTGAGAAGGTAACATATGACAAAAAAGATATATGTATATATTAAACTTAGTCTGATATATATTTCTATTTATCAATTCTTTCTTTGGAAGCAGACAGGTTCTTTCCATCCAAGATCCTCGTATTTCCCAAGTTCTCCTTTCTTCTCTCTCTAAAAGGCTGAATTTTCCAGGAATTTGACATTGTCTAGGAATGTCTCCATTCTCTATCCAAGCTCTTTCTCCAACTCATGTGTATGCCCACATGAATAAGTGGCTCGGGCATTGTCTCTTACTGACACCTCTCAGGCCACAGGGTTGAAGCATATGTGAAAGAAATGCATTTCTAACAAATTTTTTTAAAAAGAAAAGAATGCATTTCTACTCCTGGCCCTTGGAGGCTGCCATTTGTAGTTCCCAGGGAAAGCCATATAGATTCCCAGGCTTTGTCCCCACTAAAACTGACATCAGCTCTTAACTTTCCCACCATCTCTCTTTTATAAGCCCATGATGAAGTGTAGATCCATCTCTACAGTAACATTAGTTAATCAAATCATCCATGCTGAAACAATCACTTATCCTCAGTGAGATGTGAGTGTATATGGAGGCCCCAAAGATTTCCTCAACACCTCCAATAAGGTGTTCATGAACACGTCCACACAGTCCAAAGGGAAAGACAAAGTCCCCAAACAGTAGCCCCAATTCTTTGTTCTTATTAAGTTGATCAGAATGCTCTAAACAACCCTTTATAGTAATTAGACTTTGTGAAAGGCTAGGAAAACCAGACATAGTCTGACATCAATCTCATGACATCAGAGACCAGACGTTGAAGATTAATTTAGTCCAGATAAAATATAGATAAGTTGTTGAAGACTAAAATTCTACTGGGTAAATTTTCAATTCTGAAAAATTTAAATCCCCCCAAAAGCAATTCTTACAAGAAGGAAAAGTGGAACTTATCTGAAGATATGAAAACCCAGGAAATTCATCAAGCTACTTACAACTTTTCTTCCTCCTCTTTTGGTCCATTCTGGTCTTTAGGAAGTTGTTTTCTTCAGTGAATTTTTTTATGCCTACATTTCCATTTGGCCCATTGTTGAATATTTCTGTCCTAAGATACTTAGATTTTTTTAAAAGAAAAATATATGGGTAGCTAGGTGGCTCAATGGATAGAGAACCATACCTAGAAACAAGAGGTCCTGGGTTCAAATCTGGCCTCAGAAACTTCCTAGCTGTATGACCCTGAGCAAGCCACTTAACTCCAATTTCTTAGTCCTTACCACTCTTCTGCCTTGGAACCAACACTTAGTATCAATTTTAAGGCAGAAGTTTAAGGGTTTAAAAAAATATGTAACATGGAAGCAAGGGCAAACAATGGAAGCTAAATTCATAAATATGGCATGGATCTGTAAGAATAGTGAAAGGGACACTAAAGGTCAGAATGAACTAAATCTGGTGAGGAATACTATGGAACAAGAAAAGGAGAATCTATATTGGAGTGAAAAACAGAAGAAAAGAAGAAAACTCAAGATGTATGGGGCGATGATAATGGATGATTAAGTAAAGGCAACACCACTAAACTTTTATCTTGCTCATATTATCTCTCCCAACAACTTGAGCCATCATCATCTAGGTTCTCCATCATCTAAGTTCTAGGTGGTGTTTTATATATATATATATATATATATATATATATATATATATATATATATATATATATACAGAGAGAGAGAGAGAGAGAGAGAGAGAGAGAGAGAGAGAGAGAGAGAATGCACCTTCTGCATGAGGCCTTCAGTGACAAAATCCTTGTAAGGTATTCAGCAGGCAAGTCTGATTCCAGAGCACCTTCTATTGATCAATTATTATGATTGTTGTAGAGAGCATTCTTAGTTCAGATATAGATAGAACCAGTTGACCATTAAGATACCTTCCAACTCTGATTCTATGACATTAGCTTGACTTAATTAATCATGTAGTCAATCATTTAGGACTGTCAGGATCCCCAGAAATCACCTAGTAACTTTCAAACTTCAAAGTACTATAAAATGTTAACTATGATTACTATGACAGTGACAATGATGGTGGTGGTGATGATGATTATAGTGGTGGTGGTGGTGGTGGTACAATTGGGTCCAGGTCACATAACTAATAGGTAACAGTCATGAATTCAGGCTGCAGCACAAAGCTCTAACAAGGAGAAAGCCTAAAAGTGGAAACTTGTAGATGCTGATCAGGTAGAGGGAAAGTTATTGTCTCTGAAGGGCAATGACAGGTGAAATAGAACAAGGAGAGAAAATGCAGAGCCAGGGACAACTTAAGGACAATAAAGGATTGACAGACCTTCCTTTTCCTTTCTCCTTCTGTCTACTACTACTAGATTTTGTTTGTTCCAATTCAATTCAACAAACATTAAGCTGCCAAAAATTTTTAAGATTTTCTTACCATGGCTGTTTCTCACACTTGTCTATGTTGTTCATTTTTCCTGTCCATTTCTCAAGGTGGTTGGCAAAGGGTTAACCTTGAGACTATAGGGCTAGGAATTTGCCATCATTCATCTGTTGTTGTTCATCCTTCATTTTTTAAGAGGATAAAAAACAACATGGGATAATATTTTTATTCCAGAGTGAATTGGATTTGTTAGACTGTTGCACAAAACCATCAGCCTTGCTCTATCTCCCAGAGTCTTCAAAGTCCAGTGGCAAGACAGAACTCAAGATGACTGGGGATGATCCAGGATGCAGTGTATGACTTTGGCATCTTTGATGTTGGATCCAAATCTAAGCATTCCACATCCCATCCCCCATCCCTGGGGATGATCCAGGATGCAGTGTATGACTTTGGCATCTTTGATGTTGGATCCAAATCTAAGCATTCCACATCACCTGCTTCAAGCACCTTCATGGCTACTGGAACAAATTGTTCTCATCTACCCCATTCCACTGGATGAAGTCTTCACATACTTGGAGTAGACATCCCCCTAACTCAGTGATGGGTTTGAGTCATGTCGGTTACCTTCGACATGATCTAGCTTGTCTTCTGAGATGGTTTTACTGGGGAGTGGCCGCTGCATATGCTACAGCTTCTTGGAGTCACAAATGAGAGATGGGTGAAAGGTAGTCACCAACGGTGGTTGAGTAGCCCTGAAGAGAGCTCAGAAAGCCCTCACACCAGAGGTGTTAGTCCTTCCAGAACACTTTATATGCCATTATATAAATACAAATAAAAAGAAAGCTCATCTCTGCCCTCAAGGAGCTTACATTCTAATAATCAAAAGGGAATTATACAACATATAAAAGGAACTGGAAAACAGGCAGGGGAGAAAGTAGATTAGAAAGATGTAGTAAGATGATGACTCATACTGGGAAGTTAGAAGTCCTGGGTCCTGGACTGGATTCTTTCATTAACTCATTCCATGTTACCCTCAGAGAGATATTATAGAAAAAGCACTTGAATCAAGAGAATTCCAGTTAAGGGTGTGCTGGCTTCTGAGATCCAATTGTTAAAATTTCAGGGTAAGCATTTATACCTCAGAAAGGGGCAAAACACTATTTTAAAAGTATTGTTTTATTATTTAGATTTAAAGAGAATAATGGAGAAATTATTAATAATATATATTAAACTTAAAAGTATGTTATGCATATATTCCACCCTGAAAGGTAATTAACATTTACCATCCCACCCATGATTCAAGTCTAGGTTTTGTAACTAATATCATGCTGAATATAGATGTATGTCATTTCACAAGACATGTCATCTTTCTTTGCCTCAGTCTTCTTATCTGTAAAATGGATAATCTATAAAATGATAATTCTTGCCCTATCTACTTCATATGATGCAGTTGAAGATCCCAAGAGATAACAAAAATATGAAAACAAGGTGTTCTATAACCAATAAGTGCTGTACAGATATGAGCTTACTAGTATTCTATTTTGCTTTTACAAAGACAACAGGTTGTGTCCAGATGATGCCAAAGTGTATGCCTGAAAATGGGAAAAACACAGTCAATTAACTATTTGCTTTATTTACACAATGCTGTGTAAATAGTGGGACTGATTATTTTTTTAAGCCCTGAATTGTGTGGTCATTTTTGGCATTAGGGAAACCCAACTATGACGTATAGGAGAGGACTGCTGGCATGGTCAACCCTACTTAGATCACCATCTGCTCCCATTAGATCATTGTTGGCTCCTCTTAGCAAGCTCATAGTAATGGGGATTGCCAGGGTTGGAATATTAGATTGTTCTGGAGGTTTCTCACAGGTATCTAAAAGATTATCTGCCACATATCTGCCAAAAAGAGTTTATTGTGGTAAAACAGCTCTTCCCACTTCTCAGAGATTAAGAGGATGCTTATTGTCCTGGGTATGCCTCTGACCTTGCTGTCTAAGAGATTTGCGTTTGCATAATGACTCATAAGCAGCTAGGTGGTGCAATGGATTGAGTACCAGGCCTGAAGCCAGGAAGACTCATCTTCATGAAATCAAATCTGCAGAAACTTCCTAGCTTCCTGGGCAAGTCGCTTAACCCTGTTTGCCTCAGTTTCTTCTTCTGTAAAATGAGCTTGAGGAGGAAATGGCAAACTACTCCAGGACCTTTGGCAAGAAGATCCCAAATGGGGTCACTAAGAATTGAACATGACTGAAATGACTGAACAACAACAATGTGAATCCCAGACAATAGCTTGTGACCAGAGTCCATTTTGTTTGTTTGAGGCTCAGTTTCCTCATTTGTAAAACAGGAATTAGGATTCTTTTTAATTTTTCCTTTACTTTTATTATCATGTGAAATATACTTCTACAATGGTCATTGTTGTACAAGTACATTCATGCAGACGAAAGTCCCCAAATAAAGTCATAAACACACGAATGTGAAAAATAGTATGCTTTGATTTGCATCCATCCAACACCAGCAGTTTTTTCTCCAGAATTAGGATTCTTATACTTCTTATCTTGTGGGATGAAAGAGTTTTGCTAATCCTCAAGTACTATACAAATGTAAGTTGTTATGGATAAGGTAAAAATATACTTTATGTCTATATCATTCCTGTTATTGTAATAGAAACTTAATTCATCAAATCTAGATTAAATGCATAGTATCTATGAGGCACTGGGGCAAAAACAAAGATGAAACAGCCTCTGCCTTCCAAAAAATTTTCAAGCTATGGAGAGATACAAAAGATGAGCAAAATGAAAGATAATCTGAAGGGCAAGAGCATATAAAAAATTGACAGAAGCAGAAAAGCCTTATGTAGAAGACACCACCTTCCAAAAGCTGTGAAGTAAAAGGAAACTGAAAAGTGGAGACAGTAATAGTAGCTTTATATGGCATTTTAAGGTTTGCAAAGTGTTTTACATTTATTTAATTAAACCTTACAACAACTCTGTGAATTAGGCATTATTATTATTATTATTATTATTCCCACCATTTGCCAGATAAGGAAACTGAGGTTGAGAGAGGTTAAATGACTTACCCAGGGTCACACAACTAGTTATTAATTATCTTAGTCCAGATTTTAACTTAGGTCTTCCTGACTAGAAGTGTAATACTCTATATAGAGGGAATGTATTCCATATATTGAGGAATTGTATGTGTAAATAAATGTAGGTAAACAGGTCATAGAATATTCAGTTGGAGGAATAGAAATTGAGCCCATTTGGCTGGGCTATGGTGGACATAAAGGAGATGAATGTGAAATAAAGCTAAAAAGATAAGCAGAAAGCATATGTTAGAGGACCTTGAATGCTAATGTTTAATGCTGGCTAAGGAGTTTATAGTTTATTATTGAAGACTGATCCATGTAGGAACTTCTAGATCAAAGGCCATGTATTGAGGGCATGGAAAGCCTGGGTCATGTAGCCTAAAGAAACAAAAGGTATAGGTGGAAGATGCACTTTTATCATTAGAGGTTAATCAGATAGAATTCTGTGATGGTAGAATCTACTTCAGGGAACCTGAAAGAGCGAGAGGGATGAGTCATGGCAAGAACCATCTTCAAAAGGGTAGATACATAGTGATTATAGAGGAAAGAAGAAGTTGGGGTGGAGAGGAAAAACTTCACTAAGTTCCCCTGACGGTTCTTTTGGATTAGGAATCCTGCAGAAGGATTTGACTCAGGGAAGGCAGGAAAGAGGTCCAGGACCTCAACTGTCACTCAAGAAGGTACGCAAGCTCTTTCCAAGGCCATCATCAGGAATGGGGTAAAGGCGTCCTATAGAAATAAAGGTGTTTGGGGACTCCAGGTTGACTACCAAACTTGTGTGCCTCCACAATCTATAGACGAAGGCTGGACAAGTAGCTTCTAGAGGGCTGAAACAATATAGCCCAGCCACTGATACTCTCTTGATAGAGCTGGGAATTGCTATAGCCATTCTGAAGAACAGTTTTGAACCATGCCCAAAGGGTCAAAAAACTGTGTATACTCTTTGATCCAATAATACCACTCTTGGGTTTTTATCCTCAAAATATCAAAGATAGGGGAAAGGACTTACCTGAATAGAAATATTTATAGCAGTTCTTTTTGTGATAGCAAAGAACTAGAAACTGAAGATATCCATCAACTGGGCAATGACTAAACAAGTTGGGGTGTATGAATGCTGTGGGATACTATTGTGCCTTAAGAAGTGACAAACAAGGGGGGCAGCTGGGTGGCTCAGTGAATTGAGTCAGGTCTAGAGATGGGAGGTCCTGGTTCAAATCTGGCTTCAGACACTTCCCAGATGTGTGACCCTGGGCAAGTTACTTGACACCCATTGCCTAGCCCTTACCACTCTTCTGCCTTGGAGCCAATACACAGTATTGACTCCAAGATGGAAGGTAAGGGTTAAAAAAAAAAGTGACAAACAAGATGATCATAAACCACCCTTGAAAGATTTATATGAAGTGATGCAAAGTGAAGTGAGCAGAACCACAAAAATGTTGTACAAAGTAACAGTAATAATATATGATGATCAACTGTGAAAGATTTTTAAACTTTTATCAGCAATGCAAGGATTGAGGCTAATTCCAAGGGACTCATGACCAAAAAAAAAAAAGGTCATCTACCATCATAGAAGGAACTGACAGGACTTCCGGTTAAGATGGCGGCTTAGAGAAAGCTGAAGTTCAGATCTCCGGAAAACCCTTCCCGACCGATCTCAAACTAGAAGCTCCTAAGGCGCCGAAATTCAAAACGATCAACAGCACAGACCCTGGGAACCCTCCTCCTGGACCTGGACCCGGTTCAAAAGGTACGGCTCCCCTTAAAAGCCAGAACCCGAGATCCAGCCGCGCCGGGCTCAGAGAGCAGGGTCTGAGGAACAACAACCCTCAGGGTCTTCTACCCAAGTCCCAGTCCGGGTGAAAGTTACTGCCTGGGGCCTCCGCTGCAAAGAGCTGGTCGGTCCTGGTGAAAGTTACTGCCTGGGGCCTCCGCTGCAGAGAGCTGGTCAAAACAACAGCAACCCTCAGGGCGGGCAAGACAGCCTCATGGGCTGGATCCTGCTATCCAAGTCTCAGTGAAAGTCTGTGCTCTCGGAGCTTGGGGAAGCGGCAGCCCATCCCCCCGCAGGCCGACGAAACAGCCTCACGGCCAGGGATTCTGAAGGCAACTTCCGGAAATCGAGCCAGGGGGAGAGTGTGGCCTCATGGTCCGACCCTTCCATTCCAGTTCCAGTGAGGCATATTCAGTTTAACCCAGGGAACGCTCATAGAACCAACATCTGCCCAGGACTAAAGCCTCTGATCACCAGACAAAGACAAGAAAAGCCAATCCTCCACGTTCAGAGATGACAAACTCCACAGAAGCACAGAAGCCCCAAAATACCAAGAAAAATAAGAAGAAAGGGGCGACTCTGGACACATTCTATGGAGCCAAAATACAAAATACAGAGCAGATAGAAGAAGATATACAAGAAAATTCTCCAAAACCTTCCAAAGGAAATAGAAACTCTCCACAAACCCATGAAGAATTTGAATCAGAAAGGACCAAAAAGATGGAAGCCCTCTGGGAGGAAAAGTGGGAAATGATGCAAAAGAAATTCACGCATCTACAAAACCAGTTTGACCAAACTGTAAAAGAAAACCAGGCTTTAAAGCAAGAACTAATAAAGCAAAGCCAAAACACCAAGAAATTAGAAGAGAACATAAAATATCTCACCGACAAGGTGATAGATCTGGAAAACAGGGGGAGAAGAGAAAATTTAAGAATAATTGGACTCCCAGAAAAGCCAGAAATAAACACCAAACTGGACATGGTGATACAAGATATAATCAAAGAAAATTGCCCAGAGATTCTAGAACAAGGGGGCAATACAGCCACTGACAGAGCTCACAGAACACCTTCTACACTAAACCCCCAAAAGACAACTCCCAGGAATGTAATTGCCAAATTCCAAAGCTATCAAACAAAAGAAAAAATCCTACAGGAAGCCAGAAAAAGACAATTTAGATATAAAGGAATGCCAATCAGGGTCACACAAGACCTTGCAAGTTCTACGCTGAATGATCGTAAGGCATGGAACATGATCTTCAGAAAGGCAAGAGAGCTGGGTCTCCAACCAAGAATCAGCTACCCAGCAAAACTGACTATATACTTCCAAGGGAAAGTATGGGCATTCAACAAAATAGAAGACTTCCAACTTTTTGCAAAGAAAAGACCAGAGCTCTGTGGAAAGTTTGATACCGAAAATCAAAGAGCAAGGAATACCTGAAAAGGTAAATATTAAGGAAAGGGGAAAAATGTTATCTTCTTTTACTCAAACTCTCTTCTATAAGGACTACATTTATATCAACCTATGTATACTAATATGTGGGGAAAATGTAATGTATAAATAGGGGGTAAAGAAAGACCAAATAGAATAATGGTTCTCACACAAAGATTCACAGGGGAAGGGGAGGGGAAGAAAACTCCTATAAGAAGGAGAGGAAGAGAGGGGGGGGGGGTTTACTTAAACCTCATCTCAGGGAAATCAACTCTGAGAGGGAAAAACATCCAGATCCATTGGGATCTTGAATTCTATCTTACCCAACAAGGGTAAGGAGAAGGGAAAACCAAGGGGGGGGAGGGGGAGAGGGAGAACAAAAAGGGAGGGAAAGAGAGGGGGGAGGGGGAGGGAACAAAAAGGGAGGGACTAAAAAGGGAAACATCAAGGGAGGGGACAAGGGGGACTGATTCAAAGTAAATCACTGGACTAAAAGGTAGAGCCGAAGAAGAAAAGGTTAGAATTAGGGAAGGCAATCAAAATGCCAGGGAGTCCACAAATGACAATCATAACTTTGAACGTGAATGGGATGAACTCACCCATAAAATGTAGACGAATAGCAGAATGGATTAGAATCCAAAACCCTACCATATGTTGTCTTCAAGAAACACACATGAGGCGGGTTGACACCCACAAGGTCAGAATTAAAGGATGGAGTAAGACCTTCTGGGCCTCAACTGATAGAAAGAAGGCAGGAGTGGTAATCATGATATCTGATAAAGCCAATGCAAAAATAGACCTGATCAAAAGGGACAGGGAAGGTAATTATATTTTGTTAAAAGGGACTCTAGACAATGAGGAAATAACATTAATCAACATGTATGCACCAAATAATATAGCACCCAAATTTCTAATGGAGAAACTAGGAGAATTGAAGGAAGAAATAGACAATAAAACCATACTAGTGGGAGACTTAAACCAACCATTATCAAATTTAGATAAATCAAATCAAAAAATAAATAAGAAAGAGGTAAAAGAAGTGAATGAAATCTTAGAAAAATTAGAATTAATAGACATATGGAGAAAAATAAATAGGGATAAAAAGGAATACACCTTCTTCTCAGCACCACATGGCACATTCACAAAAATTGACCATACATTAGGTCACAGAAACATAGCACACAAATGCAAAAAAGCAGAAATAATGAATGCAGCCTTCTCAGATCACAAGGCAATAAAAATAATGATTAGTAATGGTACATGGAAAACCAAATCTAAAACCAATTGGAAATTAAACAATATGATACTCCAAAACCGTTTAGCTAAAGAAGAAATCATAGAAACAATTAATAATTTCATCAAGGAAAATGACAATGGCGAAACATCCTTTCAAACCTTTTGGGATGCAGCCAAAGCAGTAATCAGAGGCAAATTCATATCCCTGAAAGCTCATATTAACAAACAAGGGAGAGCAGAGATCAATCAATTGGAAATGCAATTGAAAAAACTCGAAAGCGATCAAATTAAAAACCCCCAGCAGAAAACCAAATTAGAAATCCTAAAAATTAAGGGAGAAATTAATAAAATCGAAAGTGATAGAACTATTGATTTAATAAATAAGACAAGAAGCTGGTACTTTGAAAAAACAAACAAAATAGACAAAGTACTGGTCAATCTAATTAAAAAAAGGAAGGAAGAAAAGCAAATTCACAGCATTAAAGATGAAAAGGGGGACAGCACCTCCAATGAGGAGGAAATTAAGGCAATCATTAGAAATTACTTTGCCCAATTATATGGCAATAAATACACCAATTTAGGAGAAATGGATGAATATATACAAAAATACAAACTGCCTAGACTAACAGAAGAGGAAATAGAATTCTTAAATAATCCCATATCAGAAATTGAAATCCATCAAGCCATCAAAGAACTTCCTAAGAAAAAATCCCCAGGGCCTGATGGATTCACCTGTGAATTCTATCAAACATTCAGAGAACAGTTAACCCCAATACTATACAAACTATTTGACATAATAAGCAAAGAGGGAGTTCTACCAAACTCCTTTTACGACACAAACATGGTACTGATTCCAAAACCAGGCAGGTCAAAAACAGAGAAAGAAAACTATAGACCAATCTCCCTAATGAATATAGATGCAAAAATTTTAAATAGGATACTAGCAAAAAGACTCCAGCAAGTGATCAGAAGGATCATTCACCATGATCAAGTAGGATTCATACCAGGGATGCAGGGCTGGTTCAACATTAGGAAAACCATCCACATAATTGACCACATCAACAAGCAAACTAGCAAGAACCACATGATTATCTCAATAGATGCAGAAAAAGCCTTTGATAAAATACAACACCCATTCCTATTAAAAACACTAGAAAGCATAGGAATAGAAGGGTCATTCCTAAAAATAATAAACAGTATATATCTAAAACCAACAGCTAATATCATCTGCAATGGGGATAAACTAGATGCATTCCCAATAAGATCAGGAGTGAAACAAGGATGCCCATTATCACCTCTACTATTTGACATTGTACTAGAAACACTAGCAGTAGCAATTAGAGAAGATAAAGAAATTGAAGGCATCAGAATAGGCAAGGAGGAGACCAAGTTATCACTCTTTGCGGATGACATGATGGTCTACTTAAAGAATCCTAGAGATTCAACCAAAAAGCTAATTGAAATAATCAACAACTTTAGCAAAGTTGCAGGATACAAAATAAACCCACATAAATCATCAGCTTTTCTATATATCTCCAACACAGCTCAGCAGCAAGAACTAGAAAGAGAAATCCCATTCAAAATCACCTTAAACAAAATAAAATACCTAGGAATCTATCTCCCAAGACAAACACAGGAACTATATGAACACAACTACAAAACACTCGCCACACAACTAAAACTAGACTTGAACAATTGGAAAAACATTAACTGCTCATGGATAGGACGAGCCAATATAATAAAAATGACCATCCTACCCAAACTTATTTATCTATTTAGTGCCATACCCATTGAACTACCAAAATACTTCTTCACTGATTTAGAAAAAACCATAACAAAGTTCATTTGGAAGAACAAAAGATCAAGGATATCCAGGGAAATAATGAAAAAAAACACATATGATGGGGGCCTTGCAGTCCCAGACCTCAAACTATATTACAAAGCAGCAGTCATCAAAACAATTTGGTACTGGCTAAGAAACAGAAAGGAAGATCAGTGGAATAGACTGGGGGAAAACGACCTCAGCAAGACAGTATACGATAAACCCAAAGATCCCAGCTTTTGGGACAAAAATCCACTATTCGATAAAAACTGCTGGGAAAATTGGAAGACAGTGTGGGAGAGACTAGGAATAGATCAACACCTCACACCCTACACCAAGATAAATTCAAAATGGGTGAGTGACTTAAACATAAAGAAGGAAACCATAAGTAAATTGGGTAAACACAGAATAGTATACATGTCAGACCTTTGGGAGGGGAAAGGCTTTAAAACCAAGCAAGATATAGAAAGAATCACAAAATGTAAAATAAATAATTTTGACTACATCAAACTAAAAAGCTTTTGTACAAACAAAACCAATATAACTAAAATCAGAAGGGAAACAACAAATTGGGAAAAAATCTTCATAGAAACCTCTGACAAAGGTTTAATTACTCATATTTATAATGAGCTAAATCAATTGTACAAAAAATCAAGCCATTCTCCAATTGATAAATGGGCAAGGGAAATGGATAGGCAGTTCTCAGATAAAGAAATCAAAACTATTAACAAGCACATGAAGAAGTGTTCTACATCTCTTATAATCAGAGAGATGCAAATCAAAACAACTCTGAGGTATCACCTCACACCTAGCAGATTGGCTAACATAACAGCAAAGGAAAGTAATGAATGCTGGAGGGGATGTGGCAAAGTAGGGACATTAATTCATTGCTGGTGGAGTTGTGAACTGATCCAACCATTCTGGAGGGCAATTTGGAACTATGCCCAAAGGGCGACAAAAGAATATCTACCCTTTGACCCAGCCATAGCACTGCTGGGTCTGTACCCCAAAGAGATAATGGACACAAAGACTTGTACAAAAATATTCATAGCTGCGCTCTTTGTGGTGGCCCAAAACTGGAAAACGAGGGGATGCCCATCAATTGGGGAATGGCTGAACAAACTGTGGTATATGTTGGTGATGGAATACTATTGTGCTCAAAGGAATAATAAAGTGGAGAAGTTCCATGGAGACTGGAACAACCTCCAGGAAGTGATGCAGAGCGAGAGGAGCAGAACCAGGAGAACATTGTACACAGAGACTAATACACTGTGGTATAATCGAACGTAATGGACTTCTCCATTAGTGGCGGTGTAATGTCCCTGAACAACTTTCAGGGATCCAGGAGAAAAAAAACACCATTCATAAGCAAAGGATAAACTATGGGAGTGGAAACACCGAGAAAAAGCAACTGCCTGAATACAGAGGTTGAGGGGACATGACAGAGGATAGACTTTAAATGAACACTCTAATGCAAATACTATCAACAAAGCAATGGGTTCAAATCAAGAAAACATATAATGCCCAGTGGACTTACGCGTCGGCTATGGGGGGTGGGGGGGAGGAAAAGAAAATGATCTATGTCTTTAACGAATAATGCTTGGAAATGATCAAATAAAATATATTAAAAAAATAAAAAAGAAGAAGGAACTGACAAAATCTGAATGCATATGGAAGCATGTACCATTCCTCACTTTATTTCCTCTGTAATTTTTCTCTAGTGTAAGTGATATATGTATATGTATATATATTCTTTCACATGAATAACAAGGAAATACATATTGTATGATAACACACAAACAATCTATAGCATATTACCCATCATTTGATGCAGGAGAAAAGGAAGGAGAAAAATCTCCTGAATTACCTGATCATTTCAACCCAAACAATCACACCAGTCTGAACATATAGGCATGTGCTACTTGGAATGCTGTCCTTGAGACATGGTTTCCATTACTTTTCTTCAGATTATCTGTCTCACTCTTAAGCAACGATTCAAATTCAACTTGTTTATATTCTGACTTGTCCATCTTCTTAAGCTAAGCCAAATCAAGATGTATTAAGCAATTACTAAGTGGCAGAAAAGGCAGCTAGGTGCCATCATACAGTATAGAGTGTTGGATTTGGAGTTTAGAAGATTCATCTTCCTGAGTTCAAATCCAGCCTTTGACAATTACTAGACATGTGATCCTGGGCAAGTCACTTAACTCTGATTGCCTCAGTTTCTCATTTGCAAAATAACCTAGAAAAGGAAATGACAAACCACTCCAGTATCTTTGCCAAGAAAATCTCAAAATGGGATCACAAAATGTCAAACACAAAACATGTCAGACACTGTACCAGGTACTGAGGATAAAAAAAAAGACAAAAGCATATTCCCTGACCTCAGAGTACACACTCTAATGCGAGAGAGAACAATTATGAACACAGAAAATAAACCCAGAGTAAATTAGAAATCATCTCAAAAGGGAAGGCCTTAGCATTGAAGGAAGCAGAAAGTCTTCTTATATTTAAAAATAAAAAAAGATGTTTCACATAAAAAAGGGAATGTAAGTCTTGAAATTTCTCAGACTTATGAATGTTAAAAATTTCCACATTGAGGAATCCTCCATTGGAACAAATTCCCTACTGGGAACATTCCCCATTTTGATGTAAGAACTCACCAGGATCAGAAATGGGAGGACCTCTACTCCACCCATACTTAAGACTGCTTTAGGGGAGAAAACTTTCTAAACAATGAAAGTACTTGGACCCATGCTTATAATAAGGCAAGGAGCTCTTTGAGCCATGC
>NC_077233.1:66828497-66940806 GCF_027887165.1 Monodelphis domestica
CAAAAGATGAGCAAAATGAAAGATAATCTGAAGGGCAAGAGCATATAAAAAACTGACGGAAGCAGAAAAGCCTTATGTAGAAGACACCACCTTCCAAAAGCTGTGAAGTAAAAGGAAACTGAAAAGTGGAGACAGTAATAGTAGCTTTATATGGCATTTTAAGGTTTGCAAAGTGTTTTACATTTATTTAATTAAACCTTACAACAACTCTGTGAATTAGGCATTATTATTATTATTATTATTATTATTATTATCCCCACCATTTTCCAGATAAGGAAACTGAGGTTGAGAGAGGTTAAATGACTTCCCCAGGGTCACACAACTAGTTATTAATTATCTTAGTCCAGATTTTAACTTAGGTCTTCCTGACTAGAAGTGTAATACTCTATATAGAGGGAATGTATTCCATATATTGAGGAATTGTTTCTTTAGGCTACATGACCCAGGCTTTCCATGCCCTCAATACATGGCTTTTGATCTAGAAGTTCCTACATGGATCAGTCTTCTATAATAAACTATAAACTCCTTAGCCAGCATTAAACATTAGCATTCAAGGTCCTCTAACATATGCTTTCTGCTTATCTTTTTAGCCTTATTTCACATTCATCTCCTTTATGTCCACCATAGCCCAGCCAAATGGGCTCAATTTTTATTCCTCCAACTGAATATTCTATGACCTGTTTACCTACATTTATTTACACATACAATTCCTCAATACCACTCTTCTGCCTTGGAGCCAATACACAGTATTGACTCCAAGATGGAAGGTAAGGGTTAAAAAAAAAAGTGACAAACAAGATGATCATAAACCACCCTTGAAAGATTTATATGAAGTGATGCAAAATGAAGTGAGCAGAACCACAAAAATGTTGTACAAAGTAACAGTAATAATATATGATGATCAACTGTGAAAGATTTTTAAACTTTTATCAGCAATGTAAGGATTGAGGCTAATTCCAAGGGACTCATGACCAAAAAAAAAAAAAGGTCATCTACCATCATAGAAGGAACTGACAAAATCTGAATGCATATGGAAGCATGTACCATTCTTCACTTTATTTCCTCGGTAATTTTTCTCTAGTGTAAGTGATATATATATATATATATATATATATATATATACATATATATATATATATGTATGTGTATGTATATGTATATATATTCTTTCACATGAATAACAAGGAAATACATATTGTATGATAACACACAAACAATCTATAGCATATTACCCATCATTTGATGCAGGAGAAAAGGAAGGAGAAAAATCTCCTGAATTACCTGATCATTTCAACCCAAACAATCACACCAGTCTGAACATATGGGCATGTGCTACTTGGAATGCTGTCCTTGAGACATGGTTTCCATTACTTTTCTTCAGATTATCTGTCTCACTCTTAAGCAATGATTCAAATTCAACTTGTTTATATTCTGACTTGTCCATCTTCTTAAGCTAAGCCAAATCAAGATGTATTAAGCAATTACTAAGTGGCAGAAAAGGCAGCTAGGTGCCATCATACAGTATAGAGTGTTGGATTTGGAGTTTAGAAGATTCATCTTCCTGAGTTCAAATCCAGCCTTTGACAATTTACTAGACATGTGATCCTGGGCAAGTCACTTAACTCTGATTGCCTCAGTTTCTCATTTGCAAAATAACCTAGAAAAGGAAATGACAAACCACTCCAGTATCTTTGCCAAGAAAATCTCAAAATGGGATCACAAAATGTCAAACACAAAACATGTCAGACACTGTACCAGGTACTGAGGATAAAAAAAAAGACAAAAGCATATTCCCTGACCTCAGAGTACACACTCTAATGCGAGAGAGAACAATTATGAACACAGAAAATAAACCCAGAGTAAATTAGAGATCATCTCAAAAGGGAAGGCCTTAGCATTGAAGGAAGCAGAAAGACTTCTTATATTTAAAAATAAAAAAGATGTTTCACATAAAAAAGGGAATGTAAGTCTTGAAATTTCTCAGACTTATGAATGTTAAAAATTTCCACATTGAGGAATCCTCCATTGGAACAAATTCCCTACTGGGAACATTCCCCATTTTGATGTAAGAACTCACCAGGATCAGAAATGGGAGGACCTCTACTCCACCCATACTTAAGACTGCTTTAGGGGAGAAAACTCCTTTCTAAACAATGAAAGTACTTGGACCCATGCTTATAATAAGGCAAGGAGCTCTTTGAGCCATGCCTGTTTTTAGAATTGATACAATGGGATGCTAGGTACCTAAAGAGGTCCAGCAGGTTTTCTCTTGATGGGATTATTCAACTCAGCTGTGTGACTTACTGAGGGGATTAGTTGACACAGTAGTGTTTTCTCTGGTTCAGACTCACTGAGGGAATTAGTCGACTTAGCTGAAAATTCAGATGGGCTGTCTTTTAGAAAACATCTACGGTGATTGGTAGATGGAAGAACTTAGGGGAGGTGACATAGGAAAAAAAACCCCTATATAAGAAAAGGATCCTTGGAGCCTTGGAGATAGATCCTTTTGGAGGAGGCCCTTTGAAGATCTCTTGAGAAGAAGTCCCTTGGGAGGCTGACTCTGGCTGGAACTCCCTCTGGGGAGACTCTGTTCCCCAGACATCCTTGCTTAAGACAAATCTTGTGGTGAGTGATAAAAAACTGACTGATTCTCTCTCTCTTAAGACTCAGGTCTAGGCCATGTTGGCTTAAAGCCCTTCATACTTATACTTTTTTTTTTCTCTCTCTCTCTCCTTCTTTGATTGCTCATTGTATTATTAATTAAAATCTCTATAAAACCCAGTTGACTTGGGTATATTCATAATTGGGAATATATTCCCTGGTGACCACCTTATATTTGATTTAAAACAAGACACTGTAGTGAAACATATTTTCTGCAGTCAAATTTACTCACCTTCTCTTATATCTATCACAATTTATATCTTCCACCATTTTAACTCACTACAGTTTAAAACATCAATCAATTTAATTATTACAGTTAATGGCTCCCACTCTTTTAACTGCCACAGTTTATGGCAGACAACTAATTTAAATCTTACAGGAATCATTGGAAATTATCATTTTTTATTTTTTTTATTTTTTTTATTTATTCAAATGATCTCAAATTAAATCATGGCTTTGTTGACTTCTTTTTAAAAAAAAAAACAAATTAAAGTTCCCCTTCCTTATTACTTACTTTTCATACTACATACATACAAGCAATATAGTTTCTCTAGTTGTTTGACTCAGCACTTGTGAAAGCATCTAACTTATTTCAAACTTTTTCAAAATAAGAAAAGTAGATAATCAGGGCTTGTATAACTTGGCCTTGCCTTACTTCTCCAACCTTATCTTTTACTTCCTCCCAACATGCCTCCTCTACTCCTAGCACAGTTGTCTCCTCTTTATCCCAAGGGCATGCCCTATTCATCACTTCTTCTACTCATCCTTTTGTTTCCACAATCCCCCTCTTCTTGGAATGGTCTTCCCCTGCTCTCTATCCATACAAATCTTTCATGACCTTTGAGTCTTACCTTATCCAGAAAATTTTCCCCATCCATCCCAGCCCACACTGATATCTCCCAGCTTTGGCCTCTAAATAGTTATTTGTCACCCATGTTGTAGAGAATTTTCATTCGGGCGTATTTTGACTTAGATGACCTCTGAGGTGCCTCTTGGTTTCAAGGCCAATTCTTTATGCACTATGACATTGCTTCATTTTATCACATGTAGTCTTTTTTTTAATCCTTATTTTCTATCTTAGGAACAACTCTTAAGACAGAAGGACAAGGGCTAGGCAAACAGGATTGAGTGACTAGTCCAGGGTCACACAGCAAGGAAGGGTGAGACCAGATTTGAACCCAGGACTTCTTGACTCCAAACTTGGCACTCTATCCACTATGCCACCTATCTGTCTCTATCACATATAATTTTAAAATAAATAGTCTATAAATAAAATTTTGAGAGAGGAAGTATTTTTCTTCAAAGTAAGTTCCTCCATTATTGATATCATTACATAAATTACATTACCTTTTAAAATTTAGATTCTTGATGCTCTCAGCTAATAAGTTAAAAAATTCAATCCAGGATACAGCCTGCATCAGGAATAATCAACAAAAGAAATTCATCATCTGTCAATAGCTTTCTCTTAACCTGTCTGTCAAAGCAGAGGGGCAACAATGTACTTGGAGTTGTTGAAAGAGCCCCATTATGAGTATTAGGCCTTCATGGGGAAACATGGAGTCCAAAATGATATGTGCCTGAAACCTTCACCTTTCTTGTCATAACTAATTTGGTATTAATATGACTGAGGGAAACAACCAATTTTCAGGCTCTTTTCCATCAAATTATTTTTAATTGAAAGGGAAAATATAAACCAATGGAAGGAAAACTAACATTTTGAGCCATATGAAATCACAGAATGTCAGAAATGAAAGAAATCTTAGATCATTGGCCACTAGAACTTAGCTTATAGAAGAGGCTCTAGAGGTCATGTAGTCTAACCCCCTTATTTTATACAGAAGGCAACTGAATCTCAGGAGAGTGACCTGATGAATGATTTGTGTCTAAGCCAGAACTTGAATGTGGCCCCCCGAATCCTAAGCCATTGCTCTGTCTCTTTTACAATATGAGAACTCGGATCCATTTGGCAGCCTCTCCTTTCTAGAGATTTTAAATCTCCAGGATGATTGTTGGCGTGCAGTGGAAAGAGGGCTGGGTTTGGAGGCGAAGGACCTTGGTTCAAGGCTCAGATCTGTTACTCTCTATCTGTATAAGTGGACAAATTACTTTCCTCCCCAGGTCTTAGCTGACACAGTTGAAAAATGATAAGGTTGGATTATGTGACCTTTAAGGACCCTTCCATCTCTAAACCTATGATCCCATGATCCTTCAAAATGAAAATGAAGCAGGATGTAGTAGATAGAATCAGCATCTGAATAGATCCCTACTGTTCAATCTTATTCAGTCCAGGCCAATTAGTTTAATAGATCATTTATTCCTAGAAGGAGCGAAATCTCTCAAATATTTTATGGTAATCTCTTTGTATACATCTCCATTTTGTGTATCTATGAATGGACAGTCGTGGATTCCAGCTAAAAAGAAAAAGATAGAATAATAATATCACATTCAGCGTCTCACATAAAGGGGTCTATTGGATGTCAAACATAATGAGTCTGTCATTGAAGGCTCCCAGTGAATTCCATTAGTTAGAGCCAGATTATCTGCTATTGATAGCTGCTTACAGTGTAAACAAGAGGCTTAATGGTAATGAAAGAAGACCTATATCTAATGTACCTTTTATACTTCATGCAAGATGAAGTCTGCACTCGTGAACTCAAACCTGATTTCACTGAAAGGCTCAATGAAAACTATCCTAGGCATCTGGGCTTTTACATTGAACAGGGATCATGTTGGTCCGAGGAATTTTGGATTTTGGAAACCCAAATCTTCATTATTCCATCTTCCTCCCACCCTGAAAACTGAGTCCATTCACTGAGAATTCCCGCCTCTCTTCTCCTCTGCATCACTCATATGTCTTCCCACATTTTCTTTTTTTAAGTTCATTTGTTTGTTACATTAATATTCTCAGGTATCTTCCTCCCCACTCTAGAGAAGGCATCATTTGACAAAAGGATGCATGTATATCTAACACTAGGTCTTGCTTGTTTCTATTTATCAAATATTTTATTTTATTTTGATTTTATTTATTTCGATGATCTTCAAGCTACACTAGGGTGGGGATTAAGATAAATGAGATATCTACTTTGAAGAAGGAAATATCTTGCTAGGAGCTCCTTACACTAATGAAATTCTAGGACTAGTCCAAGAAATATACTCCTTCATCAGAAAAGGGAAAGTAGGGGGCAGCTGGGTAACTCAGTGGATTGAGAGCCAGACCTAGAGATGGGAGGTCCTAGGATCAAATCTGGCCCCAGACACCTCCCAGCTGTGTGACCCTGGGCAAGTCACTTAACTCCCATTGCCTAGCCCTTACCTCTCTTCTGCCTTGGAACCAATCAATACACAATATTGATTCCAAGACAGAAGGTAAGGGTTTAAAAAAAAAAAAGAAAAGGGAAAGGAGGACCAAAAGACATAAAAACTTGCTGAAATGGCTATCTCTTTGCCACACTATGAAATGGGAATTAGGGAAGAGGTTGTATTCTTCCAGGAATGGATGGTGAGATATATTTTCCTACCAGTTTATAATTCTGTCTCAGTCAAATATTTTATTATGTCTGTGCTTTGTCTGGTCTCCTAGCCTAGGACATACTGAATTTCAATGATTTGAAATGTTCCCAGATATGTTGAGGTGGGGATCAAGCCAAACAAGTTATTTTTTTTGGAACAGACCAATGATTTCATTAGCATAGGAAACTGCTAGTGAGGAACTTCCTCCTTCAAAACACATCTACACCTTCCCTGTACCTTATAATATTAAGAGAGTTGCTCAGGGCACTGAGTTAAAGTGATTTGCCCAGAGTCACACATCTCAAGATAAACTTATCATTCAATAAACCCCTTGCTGAATCCAACAGTTTTTGTAAATCCAGAGTGTGAAGTGGTATATGACAAACATTCATACAAGGAAACTAGGGCCAGAGCCAGGAAATGACTTGCTCAAGAACACACAGCTATTTTGTGGCTATTGATTTTATCTCTTAGGTGTTAACTAAGGTTCATTGCAATAATATTTTAGTGGATTTTTGTGTAACTGTATTCTTCCTGGATGGGCTTTTATTTTTCTGGAAGGAGTTTAGAAGGAGAGCAGATCTTTTTGTGTTTGATCTGAAGGCTAGACTTGCCTTTTACTGTAACTTTGGAACAGCATCTTTGATATTCCTGACCCTGTAACTTCTGGTCACCTGAACGAGCCATTAGTAACCCTTGAGAAAACTAGAACCAGAATCTGGCACTTATAAACGAAAGAATGTGGAGGCTGTTGTTGGGTGTTACAAATCTAGCAGGTTTAAGATACTGTTGCTACATGTTAAAGATTTAAGGATTTAAGCTCTAGTAAGCTCTTAACACGTCATTTAAAGAGCTGAGAAAAGGCTCACAGGAACACAGAAATAGAGCTGTGAGAGATCTCAGAGGCAAGACTCACAGAGATTAAATGACTTGCCCAAGGTCACAGCAGTAGTAAATGGGCTATCCGATCTTTGATCCGAGGTCCTCTGAACACAACTTTAGCACTCTCCATTGCACCATACTTTCATGTGCCACAGCAAGGAGCACAGGGTTCTGTATGGAGTAGATGATTAATGATACCTTTCTTGAATTCTAATTCAAGTTTTAAAGTCTGTGGGATGTTTATTTTATTTTTTTTAATTTGGACAAATTTATTTAATTAATTAATTTAGAATATTTGTCCATGGTTACAAGATTCGTGTTCTTTCCCTCTCCTCCTCCAACCCCCCCCCCCTCCTGTGGCCAACATCCAATTCCATTGGGGTTTACATGTGTCACTGATCAAGACCTATTTCCATATTATTGATGCTTGCACTAGAGTGATCATTTAGAATCTACATCCCCAATCATATTCCCATAAACCCATGTGATCAAGCAGTTGTTTTTCTTCTGTATTTCTGCTCTCTGTGGGATATTTTTCAGCTATAAATTCACTTCCTGCTTCTATTCCACCCTGGGTCATTTTGGGGTCATATTTAGCCCAATGCCTTGCACGTATTAGGGGGCATAATGAACATTCAACAAATCAGCTTGAATGGACAGACATTGGATAGGATAGATCCATCTGATGGCTAACCTAGAACTCTGAACTAGGAGACAGGAAGCCCAAGATTCACATTTCACTTCTGATTCTCCATGTGGCCATGGAGAAGTCACTTATTGCCCCATTTCCTCTATTTCCTCATTTTATAAAATGAGGCTAGTAAGAGATATTACATCAAATGAAATGATATATTACTAGCACGGGCTCTGGAATTAGTCTCCCAATTTCCAGTCATTTTGTCAGGTAAGGTCCCCAGATGGCAGATACTATTGTTCTTCTAAGGTAGCACTGGCAAACCTTTTAGAGATCACATGCCCAAACTGTTACCTCAGACAGTGGAGGGAGGAAGTGCTCAAATAGGGCCACTGTGCAGAGGGGCAGAGCATGTGTACATTGTCCCCAGGCACAGTGGAGAGGGACTCAATTTGCCCTAATATCAATGCAGGTGATACTTCCAAATGGATTAAGAAAATGGTTCAACCTACTAACCTAATCCTGCCATGATCACTTCAGTTATCATATAAATATTCTGTCTTTTAGTCTGGACAAAATGGAGGACCATTTTGATGCAGTTCAAATGGATATGGATTTGATATGAATCTGAATACCTGTACACCCATGTTCCACATCATGTCTCCAAATTAATGCTATTCAATGTAGTGATTAGAAAGAGGACTCTTTGTGAGTTTTGAAGAGTTTTAAAATAAGGAAACTCAATAAATTTCTCTTATCTAATTCAGTTCTTGCATTTGGTAGAAAATGCCACTCTGCAAATGCGTGATTATGTGGTTATTCAGCATCAGCACTAGAGAAGGGAAAAAGAAAAAGTCCATGGATAAGACTTATGTGCCCAGAAGAGATGAAAGTATATTCTTAGAAGGCTGATGTCCTCCAAATCTGAGTACAGATTGGAGCGACAGTGTGGAATCACAAAGCTTTACCAAAAAACTGACTAAGGTAGGGGAAAATCTGCCCTTGTGACACCAGGACTAGGAGTCTGGAAAGAGGAGGCTACCTTCCAAGTTGGGTTCCCTGGCCAGGAACAGGATTCCCAATATGCTAATATCCCTGGATCCCTCCTCTTGTCCAAGCTCCCTCCATTGTACTCATCCTCTATCAAGACCATTAACTTGCAGAGTGGGTCCCTACCAGAAACTGTACCCTACTTCAAATAAAAAGTATCTGTAATTCACAGATACATTCACTCATTTTAGGATCTTAAGATTAGAACTAGATGGGGATTTAGAGTTTGTTTAGTTCAAATTTCTCATGTTACAGATGAGAAAACTGAGGCCCAGAGTTGAGCAATTTGTTTACGGTAACATAGGTAGGGAATGTCATTCATAAATTTAATTTTCCGGAAGGATAAGGGTCCGAGGAAGGTGATACCTATCAGGAGGTGGGGGTGGGGGTAAGGGAGGGGAAGGGAAAGGCAGTGTGATATACTGAAAGAAGTCTGGACTAGAATCTGGAAAGCATATATAATCCCTACCGCTTTATGTCCCTCAACTTCCCCATTTATAAAATGGGTATGATGCTTGGATGATCTATTTTATAGCATTAGAATGAAACTGTGAAACGCTTTACAAACCCAATGAGACTGGTTCAGATGGTCTCTTAGGTCCTCTGCAGCTTTACATTCTATGACCCTCTCCAATTCTGTCTCTAATTTTCTTAATGCAATGAGGGCATAGTGTGGAATGGAAGGAGGAGTGGTGTGGGCAGGGCTGAGTAGAAAGGAGGATGTGAGAAGAAGTCTTTGCTGTCACTTACATTCTAAACTTTAATTTCCAGTTTTGTGAGCAGGAGCAGCTGCATAATAAGATGAGGTCTGGCCTACAAGCAGTAATCTATCCATTTGCCTGCTTAACTTCAGCACTTAGGCTATCCATCAGTTCCAACCTGGGAACAATGAAAGGCATCAGTCAAAACGATGGGACCCAGATATCTGTACTCAGTGATTAGCCCCATGTAGTACCAAAACTTAAATAATTTGGGCTTTGAAAACGTGATGATGGATGGCTTTCCATTAGGCATGGGGTTGAAAGCATTCCACATATAGTCAGATAAAACGCCGCTAAAATGTTATTGCAATAAGGCTATCCATCATGGCAAGCTGGGTCGTACATACACACTTTAAAACATTATAGATATGAGCATTCTGTGTATAATAAAAGAGTAAAGAATGTGATCCATAAATTCTGACCCTCTTGTGCTTGGGCTGCTGCTGGGCCGAAGGATCCCAGATTTCACTGCCAGGAAAAGGCTCTCAGGAAAAGTATATACATAGAGCTGGAAGAGTGGTCAGAGCTGCCAACGGCCACAGGCCCCAAGAGGCCAGCCCTGTGCGTTGTGTAATTGGGTGCTGCTGGGAGAAGCTGGACTGGATGGGTTTTCTGATCCTGAATCTGTTCTCACTTAACTCATTCTGGAACTGGCTCCCATTTGCTGGCATAGACCAGGGAGTCTTGGGGCATCTTCCAGGCTGGCACTTGTACTCCTAAGCTCATGCTATGACCAGTCCCTCTGGAAATGCTACTCTCGCCCCAATGTACCATCAAAATACTTTATTCACACCCCAGCATGAGTCACAAAGTTGCAATAAGTGCACACTGATCAATCATGCCCGCTTTCTTCTTTTCTTCACTTGGTCTTTTTCATTCCCATCCCCACCCACAAACTACTGAATCTGGAGTCAGAAGAGCAGAGTTAAAATGCCAACTCTGCTAGTTAAAAAGCCAAGTCCCCTTCTCCAAGGCCTCGGGCTCCCCATCCACTGAGCCATGGCATTATCAGAGTCCAGACTGAGAGCTAAAGGGCCAATAATGACTTCTACTCTAAATAAATACAAAGCCTCCCTCTTTCTTTACTTATGAGGAGACTGACGCCTTATGTGTGGATGCCTTCCATTGTCATGAGATGCCAGTATTTATCTCGGGAGCCACTAAAGTGTTATTTGAGCAAGAGAATGGCATGTTCAGAACTGTGCCCTTGGAAGTAAGAGCAAAATCATTTTCCTAGAGTGTATCAAACAAATGCCAGGATATTAACCCAGCAATACCAACAGAGTCTAGAGAATTCTAATAGGAAAAAGAATTAACCGGAGTTATGCACGTGGCTGGGTTGAATCAATATAACATAGAGGGTAATGCTATTCTATACTATACTATATAAATACTATTTATATATATTTAAGGATAATTGCTTTAGTGCTTTAAGATTTGCAAGGTGTGTCTATACCTACTTTTATTACCTACTTTGCATAGTTGATGTTGGAACCAATGAGATTTTACACACACACACACACGCATACACACACATTATACATCATCTCACTTAAACAGGGCATCCCAAAAGTCTTATGTAACTTTAAGCTACTAAAACATAAAAACCACATTAAGATTTGGGGGACAGTCTGTATATTATTTTTATCCATATCTATAATTTACACAAAATATTTGTGCATATGTGCATATGCACATATATATTTATATGCATACATACATGCATGCATATATGATTCAGTGAATAAAATACTAGACCTTGTGTCAGAAAGACCTGAGTTCAAATTCAACCTCAGATACTTACTAGCTGTGTGACTCTGGGCAAGTCACTTAACCTCTCTTTGCCTTAATCTCCTGGAGAAGAAAAAGGCAAACTATTCTAATATCCACTACTATATCTATTATCTAGCCAAGAAAACCCAAAATGGGGTTATGGAGTATCAGACATGACTTAAGCAACTGAACAAGAAAAATACATGCACATTTATGCGTATTTTATATGCATGTATACGGATTTATACAGATTTCTTATATGTATGTTTACTTATAAGTAGTAGTATCTCCATTTTACAGATGTGAAAAATGACAAAAAAGTCAATCAATTAAATCTATCAGCAAACATTCGGCAACTACTAAGTGCCACTTATTTTTATAAATGTAAGCTTCGTGCTTTTATAAATTAAATTAATGAAATGATCCTTGATTTATCTCAAGGAACTTTAATAGTTAAGTGACCTCCTGAGCTGCTATTGTCAGAGACAGGATTTGAGTCCAGGTTTCTGCTCAGGCCAAGTTCAGAGCTCTTTCTATTATGCTATATTGTCCTTCTTTGACTGGTATTTGATGCAATACCAAACTAAATAGTCATCAGATGCTTCATGGAATTATGTAAAATGATAACAAAATGTATATAGAATAATAAGCAGATGAATATCAGTAGAAATTATAAATAGAAAAAAGAGTGAATCACACTGCCAGATCTTAAATTAATACTAGTAATTTTTAATTAAATAATTATGATTTTTCAAACTGCATAGTATAGGATTATATGTTAGACTGTGCTGTGTTGTGTTGTGTTATATCATATATGCTACATGATAAGATATGACATCCTATGATATCTGATCACATCACATTATCATGTGTATACTAAATAGGACAAATACTTTAGAATTAGTGACAAAAAGTTGTAGTAGGTTAATGTTTGATAAATTTAATTTTTTTTAATTGAGGAAGAGAATTCTTATTCTATAAATGGGTTGGGAGAAAATATTTCATAGAATATTGTGAAAATGGGATGAGTCATATTTTACAACACATACTATATAATAAATTTTAAATGGATCAATGATTAAGCTTTTTAAAATAATTAAAATATTGAAAAAAATGGACTCCTTGAAATTGTGGAGATGGGAAAAATGTCTTATCTAAAATAAATCATAGGAGAAAAAATAGATGACAAATGACATCATAATAAAAGTGAAGAGTGTTTGCATAACAAAAAACATGCACTTGGAAAAAGAAATTTTAAAAGGGAAATTAAGAAATTGGGAAAGATCTTTGCATTTAAAAAATATGATTGAAATCTGATATCTCAAATCTATAAGGAAATAATGAAAAGTTTTAAGAGGAGGATCTATGTCCCAATGAAAAAACAGTCAAAATATATGAAGAGGCTATTACTGTTTTTCAAAAATTAGTTTAATTTATATACACTTATAATCTGTTCTTCCCACTTTCTACCACACTTCAGAAACACAAATCCCCACATTGGCCATTCCAAAAAAATGTATGCCTCTGCATTTAAAGTTGATCACCTCTAATCTTAAACCTTCTGAACCTGTAGTTTGCCATTTCATTGATAAGAATTCCAAAGTCTTTCAATGTTTTTTTTTTAATTTATAATGTTTTTGTAATTGTACAAACTGTTCTCCATTCTATTTGCTTTGCTTTGTATTAGTTCATAAAATTTTCCTAGTTCCCTCTAAAATTGTCTATTTCCCCATTTCCAAGGGGTCAATAATGTTACATTATATTCACATGCTATAATTTATTTACCCATTCTCCATAAGACTACCCTTTATTTTCCAGTTTTTGGTCACCACAAGATGAGCTGCTATAAACATCTTTGTACTTATATATCTCTTCTTCTTCCATTGATTAGGGGTGAGGGTGGGGGGGCATAGGCTTAGTAAGAGGTAGTGATAGTCTCTCGGTGATCAAGAATGACTATTGTCTTTGTGCAGTTTCATCTACGGTGTACCCTCATGTGGCTTTGGAGTCCAAAGGCTGAGGCACACAGTTTGTGGCACATGGGGCATGGGACGCCAGTTGTTACGGGAGGTGCGGTTGTGGCCTGGTGTCGGCGTTCACACGCAGTGGCAAGACGTCGACGTCGTTCATCTTCAAAGGTGGTGGCGGCATGGTTAATGTGGGTTCGCCAGCTGCTTCTGTCAGAGGCAGCGAGTTCTAGTTGCTTTGGTGTAATGCCAGCCCACTTCAAGTTTGACTTTAGCTGATCCTTGAATCTTTTCTTTGGTCGGCCTTGTTTTCTGAGTCCAGCTGACAGTTCACCATAGAATACCTGTCTTGGTATTCGCTGTGAGTCCATGTGGATGACGTGTCCAGACCATCGTAGCAGGGTTTGGAGGACCAGGACTTCGATGCTGGTGGAGTTGGCTCTGTCAAGGACTTCCTGATTGGTGATTCGGTCCTGCCATCGAATCCTCATGATTGACCAGAGAGAGCGTTGGTGGAATTGCTCCAGCTGTTTCATGTGCTTCCAGTACAGTGTCCATGTCTCACAACCTCACAGGAGCGAGAGAGGACCACTGCGTTGTACACTTTGAGCTTCGTCGCAGTGCTTACACCGCTGTGTTGGAGTACTTTGGAGTGCAGCCGCCCGAGTGCCTGGCTGGCCTTTTGGATCCTGGCATTGATCTCGTGGTCTAGGGACCCGTCGTTGGCGATGGCGATGCCCAGGTACTTGAAAGTGTTGACGTTAGAAAGCTGCGTGCTGTCGATTGTAATGCACAGCTGGTTAGTTGGCCTCCCTGGTGCAGGTTGGAACAGCACCTCTGTTTTGCTGAGGCTGATAGTCAGGCCAAACAGTTTTGTTGCAGTAGAGAACCTGTCCACAATGGTTTGGAGATGATTTTCTTGGTGGGCCATGAGAGCACAGTCATCTGCGAAGAGAGCTTCCAGCATGAGTCTCTCTGTTGTCTTTGTTTTTGCAGTCAGGCGGCGAAGGTCGAATACTGAGCCATCCAGTCGGTATTTGATGTAGATGCCCAGATCTAGATCCATCACAGCATGTCATAATACTTGGGTGAAGTATAGGTTGAATAGTACCGGAGCGAGGACACAGCCTTGTTTCACGCCATTGGAGATGTTGAAGCGATCGGAAGTCTCTCCACCAGATAGGACTTCCCCTGTCATGTTGACATGAAAGAGCTGGATCAGCTTGACGAATTTTGCTGGGCATCCGAGCTTGCTGAGGATCACCCACAATGCGTCCCTGTTCACTGTGTTGAACGCCTTTGTCAGGTCTATGAAGACAATGTAGAGACTCAGTTTCTGCTCAAGGCATTTTTCCTGCATTTGCCTCACCGTGAAGACCATGTCAATAGTGCTACAATCTGGTCAGAAGCCACATTGTGATTCAGGCAGGTTCTGCTCTGAAACAGATGACAGGAGTCTGTTGAGTATAACACAGGTGAGGATCTTTCCAGCAGGGGAGAGTAGTGAGATGCCTCTGTAGTTGTCACAGGCTGCTCCTGTGCCTTTGTTCTTGTATAGGGCTACAATGGAGGCATCTCTGAGTTCTGGGGGCATGTCTTCCTCTTCCCATATGCTGATCAGCACTATGTGGAATGCCTGGAGCGCCTTTCCATTTAAGGCCTTGTACACCTCGGTTGGGATCCTGTCTTTACCGAGTGCCTTGCCTGTACTCATTTATTTAATGGCTTTTTGGACTTCCTCTATTGAAGGAGGGACGTCAAGTTGTTCAATGGTGCGGTTTTGGGGGATCTGGTCAAGGGCACTTTGGTCGACTGAAGAGGGTTGGTTGAGAAGCTGACTGAAGTGTTCTTTCCACCTGGTGCTGATGCCTTGTTTCTCTTTTATGAGAGTGTCACCATCAGAGGATAGCAAGGGAGTGGTGGTGGGTTTTAATGGCCCATAGACAGTCTTGAGGGCACTGAAAAATTGTTTGTAGTTTTTCATATCAGCAAACCACTGGATTTCTTCTGCCTTTTTTCCCACCATCGGTCTTGCATCTTCCTGATCTCACACTGCTCCTTGGCTTGGAGAGACTTGAATCTGTCCTTTTTAGGAGCAGAGTTTGGGTTATTTTGCCCCTCCATAAAGGCTTTGTTCTTTTTGCTCAATAGGTCTTCAATAGCAGTGTTGTTCTCGTCGAACCAGTCCTGGTGGTTGCGTTGTTTTGGGCCTAGGACTGCCTTTGATGTTTCCTTCACTGCGTCTCTGAACTGGTTCCATTTCTCGGTTGAGCTTCCAGTGAGTGGTCCCTTGGCAGACAGCTTGTCGTCCAGGCAGGACTGGAATGTTTGCAAATAAGATGGATCTCTAAGACAACTCACGTTGTAAAATGTGCTAACTGTCTGGGCGCATTTTGGATGGTGAGGTGCAATACACATTTGAAGAGTCGCTCTAATCAATTGGTAGTCTGTCCAGCATTCAGCTCCTCTCATGGCTCTGGTGATCTGTACATCCTGGATGTCTCGCAGGCTTTCAATGATGTAGTCAATGAGATGCCACTGTTTTGATCGTGGGTGCATCCATGTTGTTTTATATTTGTTCGCCATTCTGAACACAGTGTTCGTGATGGTGAGTTCGAACTCTGAGCATTTGCTGAGTAGTAGTAGGCCATTGTTGTTCATTTTGCCCACACCATGTTTGCCGAGCACTCCTTTCCATCTTTCATGATCCTGGCCAACGCGGGCGTTGAAGTCTCCCAGTAGTATCAGCTTGTCATTTGTGGGCACTGAGTGCAGGACAGCACTCAGGTCAGAGTAGAACTGCTCGATGGTCTCCTCTGTGCTGGTCAGTGTTGGGGCATATGCGCTGATGATTGTGGCATACCAGTCTTTGCTGAGAGGCAAACGGATCTTCATGAGCCTCTGGCTGATGCCCACAGGCAAGTCTGGCAGCTTTTTGAGCAAACTGGTCTTGATAGCCAGGCCAACACCGAGGATTCTGTCTTCATTTGTGGCTCTACCTTTCCAGAAGATGTATCCAGTGGTGGGTTCTCTGAGTGATCCCTCTTCTGGTAAGCGTGTTTCACTTAAGGCTGCGATGTTGATGTTATATTGCACCAGTTCTTTACCGATTAGAGCTGTTCTTCTCTCAGGTCTTGGGGTATTCTCTCTATCGAGTAATGTCCTGATGTTCCATGCTCCTAGTAGGAGTTTCTTTGTATTATGTTTTCTTTGGTTTCAACCGCTTAAAGGGATGACCCGCCAGCCGCGGTGTGCTGACCAGGTGTTTGTAGGGCAGACAATGTTTGGGACACCTTTTCTAGTCCCCTCCCTTGATTAGGGTGAGCAGTGCTGTCCTAGAGAGGGCTGCTCAGTCGCCCAGGATGCTGCCTAATGTCCCTGCTGCCCTACAGGGCTGAGCGACCACTGGTCAGTGGGCCACCTACGTGCAGGATCGTGACTACAACTGCCAGTGGTCACCTCCACCTGTTGCGTCGCCACTCCCCCATCACCGCAGGTCTTGAAGAGGGTGGATGGGGTTAGGATAGATGAGTGTGCACAAAGATACTTGTGCATGAAAGAGATTTAAGTGGAAAAATCGATGCACAGAGACAGTCCCACTCTCTCGGCGTTAGAAGCCTGGGTCCAGTGGTACGAAACGTCGTTACACCTGGAGACTTCCTCAGCTGCATTGGATGGCCGTGTTGTCTTTTGTGCTCCAACATGCCCTAAGCATTCTACAGTGCTTTGCTGCGTCGCCATCTCAGTCATTGAACCTTCTTATTGGTTTCTTCTGCCTGTTCCGCCGAAGTAAGAGGTATAGCTGGGTAAAAAGGTAGGCACCATTTAGTGCATAGTTCTAAACATTTGAACATAGTTCTAAATTGTTTTCCAGAATAACTGGATCATGGATAAGCCAACTATTAATAATCACCAAGAAAATGGACAAACTCTCAAATAATGAGGGAAAAGAGAATTTTTTTAAAAAAGGAACCACTACCTGACATATGTTAAATTGGCAAAGAAAGTAAACAGTAAAAATTTCATTATGGGTGGGTCTGTGGAAAAAGAGGAACACTATTACACTTCTCGTGGAGGAGGGAAATGGTGCAATCTTTTTGGAAAGCAATATGCTCTCATAATGTGGCTCTTTCTCAAGAGAGAGTGGGGTGGGGGGGCTGGACTATATAGATTCCTGGGATTTGGAATTTTTGATCATCCCTTAAGAAAGGGAAACGTGTTTAGTGACTGGAGTGGTAATAAAAAAGAAAACACAAGAGAAATCATGGAGAAGAGGGAGAGAGTGGTGCTTGTCCCACACCAACCAGGTGAAGTGGCAGTGCATGGGAATGGTGGTGATAACAGTAATAAAAATGGAAGCAGATCCCTTCCTCAAACAAGCATCTGGGGAAACTGGAGAGGTGAAAACTAAAAGGACAAGTGGCAAGAAAGAAGAATTTTTTATTTGACTCTTCAGTTGCTTGAAGTGCTTTGCCGAGGGGGAAATGTGTTGTTGGAGATAATTAATTAACAATATTAATTAGTGATCATTAATAATGCTTTCATTCAGCTGGATGAGATTGGCACCTATTTCTAATGCTGAATTTTTATTGTTAAAGACAGAATCTGAAGTGATCTCATCTGACTCCTCTTAAATAACTGATTGATTCCTTTGCATACACATTTGCTTGTGCCCCTTTTGTCAAGGCATGAGGGGTGGGACAGCTCTGGAAGCAATGCAGGACTTAACACAGGGTAGAATCCCACCCCAACAGAGCCTTGTTAAGAGTTTTCCCTTTCTAACTGGGGCATATCCATAAGCCAGTAAAATGTTTCCCAACAGCAGAATTAATATATACCTGAGCTTTTCAGGCAGCATTTGTTTTACCCCTGGAACTCAGGTGCCTAATCACAAAGAGCAGTGGGATCCTTGGAGTCTGTTTTGACATCTAATGTTACAATGATGAAAGCTACCAAACTGGTTACAGCCTCTGAAATAGCAGCCCCTAACTAGGATGCCCTCCTAAGGATGTTATTAAAAGAAAAAGGAAAAAAGTCATCTCCTTAAACACAAAGAGTCTTGTTGACTTTGTTCAGAACAATTAAAGACTCGAAACAATCCATAATCCAGGGATTGGGATCTGGCTAAACAAACTCTAACATACGAATACTATAGAATATTATTATACTGCTAGAACTAATAGAGATAATCTAAAGAATTATGGGAAGATTAATGTAAAATAATATACAATGCTAAAACAGTTCAGATAAGATATGAATTGACCATAGCTCTATTATTATTATAACTGTAAAATATATATTAATATAAAAGAACTCTTCATAGCAGGATAACAACTTGTTTTAGGACTGATTCTATCTGAACTCCATTGGACATGATAGGAAGAATAAAATGAATACAAATAATACTAGCAGCAGCAAAATCTTTCCAAAATGAGTATACTTTTCAAAATATTAGAAGGAAATGTAGAAGAAAACAAGAATGTTTTTACCCCTTTTTTGTTATATGTTTTAAAGTGAATTACAAATTATTTGGGGGCAGCTAGGTGACTCAGCAGAGAGACAGCCAGGTTTAGAGATGAGAGCTCCTGGGTACAAATGTGACCTCAGATACTTCCTAGCTGTGTGACCTTAGGCAAGTCATTTATCCCAATTGCCTAGCCCTTACCACTCTCCTGCCTTGGAACTAATACTTAATATTGATTCTAAAACAGAAGGTAATGGTTTAAAACAAAAACAAATTATTTGGCGTTTATGATTTTATGTATAATTATTTCTTTTCTTTGATTTTTTTGGCAGAATATTTGTTTTCATTGCAGGCTACTAATTTTAGGATAAACTCCTATTTCTACCATGTTTCAAAGATTTACAAAAATACTTTCTCTGCCAATTAAGTATAGCAAGCATTATTATTCCTATTTTAAATGAGGAAATAGGAGCTCAGAGAAGCTAAGTGACCCAAAGGCCATACCATCAAAGCCAGAAAGTAAGCTCCATTTTCTTAGTACCTTTGGGTCAAAGGACTCTCTTCTTTAGAACATTCTGCCTCTAGGTCTAAGCAGTTCCTAAATAAGTCCCTTCTTCTCCAAGCCCTGGTGGCTCTATGTTTGCATCCACTGTGCCAAGACTTTCTGTCTGACAAAAGACCTCTGGAAAGGTGACATCTAAGGACAAACCCAGGTTTGGACCATAATATTAATCAGAAGAATTTCCAAATTAATAATGGGGAGGGGTGGAGGGATGTTTTGGATGTCATAAAATGCATTACTCAACCACCTTATAAAAATCCTTCCCTAGAATCTACTTAAGCTGATTGGCTAAATTTATTCCTGACTGATAATCTTGGGAACAAGCACACCAATGGGGGCTCAAGCCAATGGTATTAGAGAATCAGTCCTGATCTCTCAAGGATATCCCTATTTCTCTAAGCGGGAAATATAGGCTTCTGGGAATCCAACTAGTCAATTAGAGTGGGAGTTGACATAAGGATTTACCAGAACTTACATGGAATACTTTTTTTAACTCATAAGATTTTAGAATTAAATCATCTAGTCTCACAGTTATCAAAGTGTGGTCTAAGGAACCCTATAGATTTCTAATATCTTTGCCAGGGCTTCATTAGATCAAAACTATTTACATTAATAATTCTAAGATATTATTGGTCTATTAAAAGTCTCTTTCCATCCTATTTCAACTACATGTCTATGTGAGGGCATATTTTCATCATATAATTTCACCAAAGTAACATATCAAAACAGATTGAATACAGAAGTAAACATGAGAATTCAGGTGTTTTTTATTTAGCCAGACATTAAAGATTTTTGCAAAAATCTGTAAAACAATGTCAACCATTTCACTAATGTTTTTGTTTTAGAAAATTTAATTATTTTCCATTAAAATCTATTATTTTAACATAAAATGGGTTTACCAATTTAAAAAATGAATTAATAAATATATGTATCTAAATATTTAAGTTTTAATTTTTGATATGGCAAATATTGACGGATATGACCCTCATAAACAAACTCTTTGAATCTTCACTAATTTTTAAGAGTGTAAAGAGATCCTGGGACCAAAAGATGTGGCATCACTTTATAGATAAGAACAACTAAAACCCAGAAAAATAAAGTGATTCACCCAGCATCACATAATGAGAAAATAGATGAAGCAGAAATAAAACTAGATCCTCTGATCCAAACTCAGTCTTCTTTCCAATACACCAAATTGCTTTGGTGTTAAAGGCAAGCAGATAATTCTCATTTTCCAGAATCCTGGCTTAGTCTGTTACTAAACCGTTAAACTACTATTGGAACTATTTTAATCTACAAGTGGACAATCCTTCACCTAGTAGCCAATCTGCCTAGTAAATTCTATCCCAGTGACCTTGTACTGGGTTGATTCTATCCTTAATTCTGACCTTTTGGTTTTAACCTATTGATTCTTTTAAAAATCTATGCCTCAAATCACTCATAACAAACATTCAAATAAAAAGTGCTCTGAAGTTAGATTTGGTTGAAATGCTAGTTAGTTTCACTAAACTTCTTTTTCTTCCTTTTTTATATATTTTTATAAGGGAAGGGATTTTAGGGGACAAGGTTGGGGGGAAAAGATGGGACATATTGGAAAATGATGGTGGAAAATCAAAATGTCACAATAATTTTATTTTCATGTATACCAAGTCTCATTCAAGCAGATTTCGCACTTTCTAATGGATTCTTACACTCCTCTGCTAAGTTCTATCTTTTCCCACTCTGCACCTTACCCCTAACTACATGGTACCTCCTTGACTATGTCAAAGCCCTTTCTTCCCCTTCTCCAAAGAGGAAAGACAACCTTAAGTTAACCAAGATTGGATGAAAGTGGTCCAAACCCAAAGTGAGTTTGTCCAGGGATATTAATACCAAGACTCAGGTGCTACCATGATGCCTTGGGTAGTGTGGCCAAGAATGGTGGTATCCCATCCACCTCTGATGTTCTATGTTCTCAGTTCCTACCTAGGTCTTATAATCTATAACTCTAAGACCCTAGAATCCTTCCAGGACCCTCTCCAAATGGCTTGTTTTCCTCTCAAAGTGCCCTGACTCCTCCTTGGCTCCCACTCTTCATTCCACTCAAACAATCCTGGTTGCTACCTCCCTAATGGGGGCCTTCTTGCTTCTACCTCTACACTTTCCCATTTGCCATCTTCCCTTCAATAATAATAATAATAACAAATATAGGCAAAAAGTTTGTAAGATTTGCAAAGCACATTGCAAATAGTACCTCATTTCATTTTCATGACAACCTTGGAAAGTCAGTGCTATTGTCTTCCCCTTTGTACAGATGAGAAACCGAGGCAGATGGAAATGACTTGCCCAGAGCCACACAACTAGAAAGTGTCTGAGACCAATTTGAACTCTGGTCTTCCAAATTCCAGGTTCAAATAATGCTATCCCCCATGCCACTATTTTTTTTTTGCTGTAACTATCATAATTACTCTGATCTAACTGTTACAATTTACTGTAGGTAGTATCCATATTATGATACTCAGTTTACAGTTGAAGAAATAGAGGCTTAAAGAACTTAAATGACTTAATGCTCTCTCTACTGAGGGAATTCATCATATATGGAGCTTTGGGGACAAAGACAATTTAAGAAAGAGGAGAATGTTTAAAATTGGGAGGACCAAGCATGGCTTTCTAGAAGAAGTAGCCCCTGAGCTGAGCCTTGAAGATGAGTGCTTTTCCTCCGAGAGTACCTTTCATTTAGATTCCACATATTTTGTAGGAAGGTGACCCTGGCCCCAGGTTAGCAGGATTAGGGCAGGACTGCCCCATACGGCATGCTGCATACAGGAGATGTGGCTCTGAACTGGCATAAGGAATGTAGAAGAGAAGCTGGGAGCCTGTGTGACTGGAGAGGGATAACAATTCTGAGAGGTAACAATGAAGAGGGAATACACTTCAGGTAACACATCTGGATTTAGGGTCCAGAAGAAAGATGACTGCCTGCCTTTGGGACTGCAGCTAGTGATCCCATGTGGATGGAACATTCAAGTGAACAAAAGGGAAGTAATTAATATGAGATAAAGCTATAAGAGTAGGTTGGAGGGCACAATGCCAGGCTGAATTTGATTGCAAAGCTAATATGAAGCCACAGAAGAATAGAGGGAAATGGTCATACATTGCAGCATGGTATATGGCAAACAAGGGGCAACTAGGTGGCCCAGTGCAAAGTCTGGAGTCAGGGAAATGAATTCAAATCTAGCCTCAGGCATTTGCTAGCTGTGTGACCCTGGCCAAGACCCTTAATCCTGTTTGCCTCAGTTTCCTCATCTGTAAAATGAGCTGGAGAAGGAAATAGCAAACCACTCCAGTACCTTTGCCAAGAAAACTCCAAATGGGGTCTTGAAACTGGACATCATTGAAACAACCAAATAATAACAATTGCAACATGGTAAACAAACTTTCCTAATAATGAGAGTACTACCAAAATATGGCCTGTCTCTCTAGGTAACGAGTTCTCTGTCAACGCAGGTTTTCGGGTGTAAGCTGCATAAACACTAGTCTCATTTTTCCTATTGGGTTATGGTTTGGACATGGTGACTTCTGAGTTTCTTGGACTTGCCCACGGTCTCATAGCTAATAACTGTCTTTTGTCTCCAAATGCAGTTAGTTCTCTTTTATCATTCTCCACTGTAGGCATCTGAGTTTTTGGTCTTCCAAACCCACTTCAGATTCTCCTCCCACAGGACAAATATTTCTCCTTACAAGTGGGCCCCTGACAGCTCTGTGGTCTCAATACCTACCTCACCCCTCCAAGTTCCCCTCCAGAGGCCCCCAGCTTTTTGACGGCAGCTTTAGATATCACACAGCTCAGGTGGTCTCTGGGTGTGAACCAGAGGCTGCTTCCGCCCATCTCCACCCTGAGAGTCACTATTCCTTCTCAAGTTTCCCAAATAAAACCCGAATGGTTTTCTTTGGCAGGAAGAACACTTTTTAAAAGGGCTAATACCTCTTTATTCATAAGTTTGCAGAGTCCAGGGCCTCCATTTTTTAAAAGAGCAAGAAAATAAATGCCCAGAAAATCCTTCCTTTGAAATATCTAGCCAAAGTGTGCTGTGGGCATAGGAGGAGGGGGATGAAGGTGGGCCCCTGTGTACATAGAACTTTGAACCTTTCTCCTTTAGAATCTCTGGTGAACCCTGGGTCAGAGGCAGGCGAGAACATTTTTTAAAGATGATCATCTCTGGAAGGTATAACTTTGAAGCAACTCCCAGGCTAGAGCTATGGTATGATATCTGATTTCTGTTCCCCTTTAAGGGGTGCTCTCTCTTGGGTCAATTCACTGGGCTAATTGCTCCAGGAGAGGGCAACGAGGGTGGCAAAGTAGATAACGCACCAGAACTGAATTCAGGAGGACTCATCTTCTGAGTCCTTTAATCATTTAATCTTGTTTGCCTCAATTTCCTCATCTGTAAAATAAACTGGAGAAGGAAATGGCAAACCACTCCAGTATCTTTAGCAAGAAATCCCCAAATGGGGTCACAAAGAGCCGGACAGGATTGAATGACAACAATAAAGGTTATATTGGCAAGATTACTCTTTCTCAGTCTCTGAGGTAGAAGATAGAAGGCAGTCATTATTTTTGTTTATCATATTTGCTTCCTGCCATCTAGCTGGATCTGGAACAACCACCACTCTTTTTTTTTTAACCCTTTACCTTTACCTTCTGTCTTAGAATCAGTTCTGAGGCCATAGAGTGGTAAGGGATAGGCAACTGGGTTCAAGTGACTTGCCTAGGGTCATACAACTCCAAAGTGTCTGAGGCCAAATTCGAACCCAGGATCTCCAGTCTCCAGACATGGCTATCTATTCACTGAGCCATCTAGCTGTCCCAGCATCTATTCTTTGTTGATCTACAGTCTTACCGGTATGAGGTAGCTTGATGTAGTTGGTAGAGGGTTTGATATGGAGTCAGAGAACTGAATTCAAATTCCACCTCAGACAGATACTAGCTGTGTGATCCTGGTCAAGTCATTGAGCAAGGCTCCCTGGTCCTCAGTTTCTTCATTAGCAAAATGATAGGATTAGATCCAATAATCTGTAAGATCTCTTCCAAGTATTATATCCATGTGTAGAGAAAGATAGCTATCATAGTGACTAGAGTAGTAGACCTTGGATCAGAAAAATCTGAACTCAAAATCTGCCTCAGAAACTTACCAGCTTTGTGACCACTTAATATCTGTCTACCTCAGTTTCCTCTTCTGTAAAACAAGTATAATAATAGCACCTACCTCCTATGCTTTTTGTGAGGAGAAAGTGAGATATTTATAAAGTACTTTGCAAACTTTTGAGCACAATATAAATGGTAGCTATTATTAACTGGTTATCATTAACTGGTGGAATCATTCCCTCCATAGGTTGCAACCTGTTAATATTTTCTAGGCAATTCTTGTCTAGGTGCTTCCATAGATAAATTATGGAACCACTGCCCAAATCATTGGAATCCTTCCTCTGAGTCTTTGATTAATTCATAAGCACTATGCAATTGTAATTGTTGATGAGAGACTGATAATAATATATTTTCTCTTTGATTTAAGGTCTTCAAACTACATTTTTTGCAATTCTGTGAAGTAGGCAGTACAAAGATAATTATTTCCCATTTTATAGAAACTGAGACTGAATAGAATTATAGGTTTGGGGAAATCCTGAATTCAAATCCTGTCTCAGATACTTACTGGATGGATCTCAGTTCAAATCTCAGCCCTGCTAAGTATTACTTGTATGGCATGACCACTTGTATCCTAGATCTATAATTGTCCCGGGATGCTACCTAACCAGAAAGTTGCTACTGCTCTCCCAGATTCCAAAGAGCCACCCTTCTATCTCTATAAGTTACAAACCTTCTTCAGTGTGCTTCCAAAGAAAAATCAGACAATAGGCACGATTCTTAGCAAAGGTAAAAACTGTAACTACAAAATATTCCCCTCCATTTAGACCTGGGATGCACTCTTGCACAAATATACACAGCATCATTCAAAAGGTGGGCACATATTAAATTATGATAAAAGCACGTACAGAGATGTCTTGTCTATAGACAAGGCAACTTGCAACCTGGTACTGCAGGACCTTCAAGTCCCTTCTCTGTCCAGAAAACTCTTTACTTCTTTCCCTTTAAACCCCATTTCAAAGCCATGCTTAGATTTTAAGATGTGGCTAGTACAATTTCACTTATGCTTTTTTATTATTTCTTTTTTCCTCATTTGAATTAGTTTATTTAGTCAATTTGGAACATTATTCCTTGGTTCAATAATCACATTATTTCCCTCCCTCCCCTTCACCTACCCTTCCCCCAGCCAACGTGCTTTTTTATTATTTCAAGGATGGTCTCTGTAATCAATCCCAACAGCTTTGCCACCACCATAGACCATCAAACTTCCAAATCCCCCAAAGCCTGGCTCTTTTTTGTCCTAACTCTTATAATTCTTTTGTTTTAGGCTATATTTTTGTCTTCGTTTCACACTCCTGAGTCTCTTGACCTTGGAATACCTTCTTCTCATAAGAGTCCTTTTCTAGAAACTGAGTCTACACCAGGTTAATATTCAGAACAACAAATTCATCAAAGGGAAAACTGGGTCAAAACAGTACCCAGATATTTCATTCTCTTGTAAAGCTTGGCAACAGTGGAAAGCTTCAGATCCCCTTGTGGATAGGTTTTCTGTGGGTGGGGTGCTCAGCTGGGGCACCTAGAATCTGCTCTTCTCCACAGGTTAACTTTTGATTATCAGGGCTAGCTCTCTTCTCTGCTTCCAGGGTCCTTTCCTAAAAGCTGCTTTCAGTCTTGTGTGATCAAGAACTAGAAAGAATCTTAGAAATTGTCTAGTCCAGGAATTGTTTAGTTTTTTTATGTCACACCCCCTTGGGAAGCCTGGGGAAGCCTATGGAAGAATGTTTTTAAATGCCCAAAATAAGATACAGAAGATTTCAATGGAAACCAAAGGCTAGTGAAAATATCTCAAGATACCTTTCTGTATCTGTGTTTACCTGTTCCCCTCTTCAACTATTTCTTAATTGACAAACTCTTAAACTGCTGGATAGTGTCTCCCTCCAAGCAAGTATTACTAAATGCCATAACCATTGGAAACAGGATCAGAGAGAGAAATTCCCTCCTTCCCCAACCTCACAGTATCCTCCACAAAGTACTCCCAAGCCTCAACTCCCTTAGATTCATAAACTAGCTCTCATGTGAGTATTTAACCATCCTCTGTCAGTCAGTAAGCTTGCCCATTCTAGTTCATTATGTAGGATTATTTATTTATTTAATATTCTGTTTTTAAATTTTATTTTTTAGTTCCAAATTCTCCCCCACACCCATTGAGAAGGCCCTTATTTTTATATTCATAGTTCATCAAGGGATCAGGACATAAGCTGTGTTTTTACAGTTATTTTAATACCTCTCTAACATCTTGTGGTTATATTCTGGACTCAGGGGATGGAGAGGATAGAGAAAGGCTTGGACAGAGATCAATTCTCCTATACCCTGAAGGTAAAGCATGCCTTCTACCTCTCAGCCCGAGGATATGAACTATGATGTGGAATGTGGCGTGTATTGTCAGGCACAGCTAGCAGTTGGACATTACATCTCTAGGTCTGTTTCCTTATTTGTAAATAAGGGAATTGGACTAGTTCATGGGTCCTTCATCAGGGTTTTTAATCTGGACATATTTCAGGTGGTCTGTGAACTTGGATTGGGGACAAAATAGATCTTTATTTTCACTAGCCTTTGGTTTCCATTGGAATCTTCTGTATCTTATTTTAGGCATTTAAAAACATTCTTCTATAGGCTTCACCAGACTGCCCAAGGGGACATGACATAAAAAAGCCAAACAATTCCTGGACTAGACAATTTCTAAGATTCTTTCTAGTTCTTGATCATAGCCTTAACTTTGACATTTCATGATTCTGTGACCTTGGCCAAGCCCCTTTGCCTCAGTTTACTCATCTGTAAAAGAAAGATCCCGATATCTCACTTCCAAGGGCTATTACGAAAACAAAGTTGGTATAGAATAGTGAGCCATTTTTTTTCTTTTCTTGGAAAACTCTGAGAGTTGAGGAGAGCACCTCATTGCTGTGGACTATATCTTCCAGCATCCCCAGAAAGCACTGCTGCTTGGAATTAGCTGAATCTCTTCATAACAGATTATCATCAATAGCTTTAGAGGGGCCATTATCGTTTACAATGGTCTGCCAAAGGACATTAGGTTTAGTGTTTCCATCCGCCTCCTTATTAAGCACATGTCAGACTCAAAGTAGCGACGGGTAATTGTGACAATTAAGGGCACCATTATTGTTTCCTTTGCCTCAATTGGGAGCCCAAATTACTCGCTTAAATGCAACCACCAGTGACTTCCCACACGCTTCTGCAAAGGAGACTTTTTGGGAAGAAAAAAAAAAAGGACCCAGAAGGTCTGAGCTGCTCAAATGGGCCAACCCCCTGTCTCTGAATCTCTCAATGAGCCATCCTGTCTCCAGGAGCTTGGGAACTAGAGCCAGGGCTGAACTAAGGTAAGGTAATATGTAAGCCAAGAAATCAGAAGGAGCTGAGAGGATGGCAGTGATGGGGATGGGGACCCAGAGAGGAAGTAGGGATGGAGAGGGGGAGGGAGGTCAAAAGAATGACCTGAGACCCTGAGATTGGCAGCCTGCAAATGCTGGCTGCAAACTGGACAGGAGAGAAATAGGGTGGGGGTGGGGGAGCTGTGGCCTCGCTCAGGCCAAGAGGCCTTGGCAGCTGGGATTGAGGCCCAGGGAAGCAGCTGTTTAACATTAGACAGTTTTCTTCTTCTCTATGAGCTATAGTTTTCAAGCAAAAGGTTAGAGCCAGTGATTAGCAGCAGGAAGTTTCTTCCTTGAAATTAGACTGCAGCTCAGGACATTGCTTCTCCCCCACCCTTCTAGAGCTGGAATGAGCATTGGCTAAAGAATGGTAATGTGTGAAGGAAAGGAGAACAGGGTGCTCAAGAGTTAGAAGAAGAAAGAAGGGGAAAGACAAAGGGGAGAGGGAGAGAGAGAGGAAGAGAGAGGGGGGGAGGGAGAGAGAGACAGAGACAGAGAGAGAGAGGGAGAGACAGAGAGAGACAGAGTGAGGGAGACAGAAACAGAGAGAGAGATAGAGAGAAAGGGAAAAGGGGAAGGAGAAGGTTGGAGAGAGAGTGAGGGAAGGAGGGGGAGAGAGAAAATGGAATAAGACCCATAGAATATATAGTGGAGTGGAAAGAAGCAGTGGATTTTAGAGTAAGAGGACCTGGGTTCATAGTCTTCCTCTGTCTTTACTATTGTCTAACCATTAGTAAGTCACTTAACCTTGATGGACCTTTGTCTCCTCATCTTCAAAGTAAAGATATTGAACTTCCTAACCTATAAGCCTTCTTCCGGCTCTGAACCTGTGATTCTGTGGATGTTAGAGCTTGGAAGGAACATGAAAACCCATCTAATTTGACTGCTTCATTTTGTGGCTAGGGAAATCTAGAGGTGTCTAATTTAAATTCACCCTGCTGATAATTTATAGAACTTGAGAGTAACCCTCATCTGCCTCCAGCTCAATGCCCTACTGGCTCTGTGAAGTAAAAAGCATTGGGAGAGGTACAAAGATGGGGGGAAAGTCTGTCTGCTGTAGGACTGTACAGTAAAGGGGTTTGTCTATATTATTCCCCCATTTCCTCATCCCGGCTCTATCCCTCTCACTTTCTATGTCCTTTGTGGTTCACACAGCTCCCCAACAATACCTTACTTGACCAGGGCTGTTTTTCTGCTCCCAACTAATTTGTTCCTTTCTTTTTCCTCCTCCCCAGCACCTCAGTGTCTTGCAAGGGAAACTGATAAGCACCACCAAATATATGCAAGCCCAAATAGGAAAGAATAATAGCAAGTCCATGTGTTATCATTCCTTCATGAATTTCCCTTTTGAGGAAGGTATCTATGCTTTAATTCAAACAGATGCATAGCTGGGGATTTTAGAGAAACATTAGAGAATATTCTTCTAAAGTCAATATTTATCATAGAATGTCAGATCTGGAAGAGACATTGGAGATCCTTTAGTCCAATTCATTCCTATTTTTATAGAGGAGGAAACTAAGGCAAAGATGCAAAACATGACTCGTTCACTCAGGGAGAGAGCAGCAAAGTCATGATTACAACTTAAGTTTCCTGGACCAAATTGGATAAAATTGGAAATTCAAGCCCGTTGGCAGGCCATTGAAGGAAATGCTTTTGGCCAGTGGAATCTCTCAGGGGATTCTTTGAGTATATGACATAATTGTAGGTAGAGCAAATGGCTATTTAAGTGTAGGAAAGACTTAGGATAAAAGTGCTATTAATCAAGATGGTCATTAGCAAAAAAAAAAAACTAATAAAAAAAGATTCTCCATTTCTATCGCTGTCTCACTCAACCTAACAATTGCCAATGAAGCCACACTAGACTGAGATACAGAGACCTGAATTCAAGTCCCAACTCTGCCAGTTACTAGTTGTAGGACCTCAGGTAAGTCACTTCCTGTCCTCAAGTCATTCTCTCCTCAGGAAAATATGGGGCGGGAACTAGATGCTTTCTAGGATGCATATCATTCTCTGATTCTATGTCCTACAGTATGTTTTTCCTGATTTCTTTCCTCTCTCTGTCATAGTACCTTATGCAGTGATACATCTGTTCAGCCCACCAGGGGAGTAGGTATCTCAAGAGTTCTGCAAGAAGAAGTACATCTCAAGGGTTCTACAGGGTCCCAACAGTCGACCCAGGAAAAGGGCTTGGTGGAGGAATGTGATGAAGCCCTTTTATTTTGCTCTGGGTGGAAATTGCCTGTATTTCTATTGCATAGATTTCTACTGTATCCATCATTTATTAGGATATTATAAAACTTTAAGAAAGATTTCTAGGGACTGAAAAGGACTTTAAGAGCATCTCTCTATGGAGGGAGAAAGAAAATCCCCTTCCCATTGAACATATTTGAATAACTCAGTAATAGCAAAGAATAAAGTCCAGGCCTCTCTCTGCCCCATAAAATAATTTCAGTCCCTTTTTTGCTCCTCCAGTTTCAGGGGTCCTGTGCATGATCTTCTCCTAAAGAGAATGATGTTATCTGAGGAAATGCCCCTTCTGCCTATAGAAGGCTAGAGTCTAAAATGCTGGAACTCAGGGATGCTACTGGGGAAGACAGACAAAATATTCTTTTCTAGCTGTTCAGACTAGATTCAAGGACTACACTACTCAGGAACAGCCCTTTCTCCTCTTCACAAACCTAGTAGTCTGATATTCTCACTTCTTGATGGTATGATTTCCCCTTTCTATAGTTGCCATATTTCATGCAGGAAAGTTCTATCACCACTTCTCCAAGGCTGAGTCCAACACTTGCTATCAGCCCCCGGGGGGGGGGGGGTGTCCACAAACCATGAGCATCCCTTCATCCTTTTCCTCTTCCCAATCCTCCCATATAGTCAATCAATAAATATTTATTGTGTCTGTTATATAACTGAGGAACTAAGGAAGATAAAAGACCATCCTTGACTGTGAGGAGCACACAATCTAATGAACCCAATATTTCAGGGAAATCCACAATGAGAAATAATGTAACTGCATCTCCATTTGTACAAGAAACGGTAGTTTTCCTAGCACTCCAATTACTAGACTAAACTGCACTTCATAGCTTCAGATTTGAAGAGTATGGAGCAGAAAAATTCCTATAAACGTCAGTTAGTTTGGATTCTGGATCTGCAGCATGGCTATTTTTGTGACCTTGGATGAGTCTTTGCTATCTAGGCTTCCATTGACTATCTGCAAAACAGATCAGATTGGGCTATTTTATCCCTTCTAAACCTAAATCCTATAACCCCACATGTTCAATCCTAGAACACACAAACTCAGTCTTTTCTGATATTACAAATGGGTACGTCTGCCCAGACATTCAACCAGCATTATATAGAGACACATTCAAAACAGAGCCTTATGGGATATGATTGGGGATGTAGACTGGAAATGATCATCCCAGTGCAAACATCAACAATATGGAAATAGATTTTGATCAAGGACACATGTAAAACCCAGTGGAATAGCTTGTTGGCTCTGGGAGGGGCGAGGGGAGGGAAAGAACATGAATCATGTAACCATGGGAAAATGTTCTAAATTAACTAAAATTTAAAAATTAATTAATTCATTTAATATTTAAGACTAAAAAAACAGAGCCCTATGATGGGTAGACATTATAAGTGTACCAAGAGCACTAAGATAATGCAATTACAAAGTAATCTACATGCATCATCACATCAAACTTTTAGGGTAAAAACTAGGAGAAAATTTCAAAATCAAACCCTAATTGTATAGATAAGGAAGCTGAAATTCAGAAGAGGAAGTATGTTATTCATACTCAGACAGTGAGTGCCAGGCTTAGGACTGGAATCTAGGTCCTTGGGGGCAGCTGGGCCTGAAGTCAGAAAGATTTACCTTCCTGAGCTCAACTCTGTCTTCAGACATTTACTAGCTGTGTGATCCTGGGCAAGTCACAACCTTGTTAGCGGTAAAATGAACTGGAGAAAGAAATGTCAAACTCTTCCAGCATCTTTGCTTAGAAAACCCCAAATGGGATCACAAAGAGTCAGACAGGACTGAAAATGGTTGAACAACAACAATCAGGTTCTTGGACTCCAAATCCAGTGTCTTGCCATAATGCCTCAAAAACAATCGAAAAACTTTCCTCCCATCTTTTGACTTCCATTCCCACTGTAAATGTCCACACCCACGAGAATTTGAAACAACTTAACAGTCCTACTTCTTCAGCATTTGTAGAGGAAACATATTTAAATAATGGATTTGGAGTCAAAAGGTCTGTGTTCTAGTCTTGGACCTACCACAAATTAGTTGTATGATCTTGGGTAAGTTTCTTCCTTTCTGGGTCTATTTTCCCCATCTGTAAAAGAAGGAGTTTGTGTTGTATCAAATGGGATTTCCCTTCCAAGCAGAATCATCAAAGGGTTTTAAGTTCTAACTGTACCTCTTCCTTCTTTGTTTCCCAAAAAGAATTTGCTAGCAACTCAGTGTCACCCCTCTCCCCTGGAATTCTCTTTTGTTGTTTTAAGCTAGGCCTGTAATGTTATTTAAATGTGGCTTTCTGAATTTAATTGGATAGGCCCCTAATGAGAAAAGTGATGTTTATGTGAGCATGGCACTCAATTTCCAAGGGAAATTCATTTAAACAAATGTGCAAAGTTTATAATGATTCTAATTTAATCTGAGTCCTTGCCACCAAAGGTAGATTTAATCACTTTTAAGGCCCCCTAGGGAATTTTTCTCCCAGGAGGCATTCATTAGGGAAAGAGCATGAAATCACTAGATTCTGCCATTGCTGAAGTTGAGAGCATTTACCTTCAGTGACTGGGGGTGGGAGAAGAAAGAATAAGCTTGAAATTCAGCTGAGCATAGAGGCTGGAAGAAGCCAAGCACTCTCTATATAATCCTGTCCTGCCCCATCAGAACAGAATAAATGCAGAGAATAATCACCATATCTGAGGGGAAGGAGCCCCAGAGTTCATCTATGTACCTGGGCAAGGCATTCTTCTCTAAAATATTCCCAAGCAGTGGTCTGCCAGATCTTCCTGGAGGACTTCAACTGAATGGGAGCCCACTATCTCCCCAGCACACCATTCAACATTCTGATAGCTCCAATTCTTAGACCATTTTCCTTGGGCAGTAGCCTAAGTCTTGGGGTATTGTTCACTCATTGTTCAGTCTTGTCCTACTCTTCATGACCCCATTTGGGGTTTTCTTGGCAAAGGTCCTGGAGCTATTTGTCATTTCTTTTTCCAGGTCATTTTACAGATGAGGAAATAGAGACAAACAAGATTAAGTGACTTGCCCAGGGTCCCACAGCTAGGAAGTGTCTGAGGTCCAATTTTAACTCAGGTCTTTCTTGACTCCAGTCCCATTTCCCCATCCACTAAGCCACCTAGCTGCCCAAACTAAATCTCCTTCTGTATTATTTTTACCTTTTAAAAAGAATTTATGGAAGAACACAGACAAAAAATTTCCAAGAAAGGAAATCATGGAATCCTATAAATAGGGTCCTATATAATAGGACCCTAAATGCCATTTAATTCAACCTTTTAATGTTATAGAGGAGGAAACTAAGATCTAGAAAGGTTAGGTGGCTGGTCCAATAGCACCAAGGTAGTAAGGGGTGGAGGTGGGTTTTGAACGAAAGTTCTTACTTCAAACCTAGTATTCTTCACCATTTGGACTCATTGCCTCTCAAAGGTACTTGTGGAGTCACACTAGGGAAGGCAGTATCTCCATTAGTCCCACAATCCCCTGAAGTCCTACTTCTGAGTCACATCTTCTTAGAAGAAGTAAAGATCAAGAAAGCTCTCTCTATCCATTCAGAGAATAATTAAACCCTTTTAATTTTAATAACTTACATTTTTATACCACTGTCAAATTAAAAAAAAAACTAAATAAATATAATCCAGATTGAATTGCTTATCCATTCCTAGAGGGGGAGACAATAAGGAAAATGGGTGGAAATTTTCTTATTAAAATAAAAGAAAAAGAAAACATTAAAAGAAAAAACACTCTTTCCCATATATATTTGCATTTGATCCTCATAAAAATACTTTTATTATCCTCATTCAACAGGTGAGGAATCTGAAAACAGAGAGGGAGAATGACTTATTTGAAGTCACACAGCAAGTAAATGGTAGAGCTGGAATTCAAAACCAGATTTTCTGACTTTTTTTCCTCAAGTTCCTTCTGCTCTACCTTTTCTGGTTGTTGTTGAAGATGAGGGTAATAGCTATTTTGTAATGCTTCCTGTTTAAGAACTCGGGATGTGCTCTCGATGGTGGCAACCATAATATACGATTTTCTTCCAAAGAGAATCTCAGTCTCTCTTTGCAAGAGCCCCAGGAGTTGAACTAACTCAAATAAAATTCCTCAGTGCATCCCAAAGAAGTCTTTTTAAGCACAGGGTCCATTGAAGTTCCTGGATAAGACATCCATGCAGTTGTCTGAGGTTCCCCAGTTATAACTGACTGCCCTTCCTCTTACCCCCCAACATGTGGGAATCAAAGTGATTGTCCAACAAGCCTTTCATTTTCAGTCTCAGAGAAATCCCACCCTACAATCACCAATGCCAAGGACAACACACTAAGAGAAAGGTGTTAAGGGAGGGTTGCTCCCTTCAGACTTCACAGGGTAGAAGACCAGGAGCTCACACAAAATGAAGAGCAAGTTACAGACAAGAAGCCCAGGACTCAGTCTACATCAAGTCAGCCCCCAATCGTTGATCAGTTTCTCTTTGGCTAGAGTTCTGAGTGACAAATCCAGAGGAGGCTACAAGGAAAGACCAAGGAGTCCGGTACCCAAAGCATATATCATTAAACAGCTAGAAATCTTGCCAGCCCTTCCAGTTGGCCAGCCCTTCATAGACGATGGCGCCCATCTAGATCTGACTTGAATTTGAAGAGAAATGCTTGGCTAATCCCCCAACGCCATGTTCTCTCTTTATCTCAGCATAAATATTGATAAAGCTTCTCGGTCAAGTCAGGGCGCAGTCAGTGCATTAAAGAGAACCAGGCGGTGGGGAGGAAACACGTGAGAGCAATCTGAACTAGGTGACAATCTGCAGACAGAGCAGTCAGCTCAGACACTTGTTCCAAGCACATAAACACTTGCTGTTTCAAGATTGGAGAGAAGAGGAATAGCTGAAAAGAGGCAGAAGGGGAGAGCCAGCAGGGCTCTGCCATTTATCAACTCCTAATTAACTGTTAATTTGCCAGGCCTGGGGTTCAAGCACAGTCCTAATTTATCACAGGCACAATAGCAAGTCAAATACCAGGCTGAGGGTCCGCATCCCCTCACATGGTATTCACCAGTGTCTATCAAGAACAATCAACCGTAGGAGAGCACACACACCAGGAGGACCTGGGAATCCTGGGGAATACCAAGCCTTGCCCTCAGTTCATACTGTCAGTGCCCATAATTGGCGTCCATTTCCAGTCCAGAGGGCTACAAAAGTATGCTCATCTGGGTGGTATGGTGGTTAGGGTACTGGATCTGAAGTCGGGAAGATCTGAATTCATATTCTGACTTGGATAACTTACTAGCTTTGTGAAGCTGGGCAAGTCACCTGACTCATGTCTGCCTCAGTGTCCTTATTTGTAAAACAGAATTATAATATTATAATCTACCTCCTAGGAGAGGGGTGAAGGTAAGTTAAGATGATATTTTTAAAACACTTTGCTGTGTCAACTAGGTAGCTCAGTGGATTGAGAACCAGACCAAGAAAATTAAGGTCTTGGGTTCAAATTTGATCTCAGATACTTCCTAGCTATGTGCCCCTAGACAACTCATTTATCCACCCATTGCCTAGCCCTTATTGCTCCTCTGCCCTGGAACCAATAGACAGTATTGATTCCAAGACAGAAGGTAAGGTTTTTTTTAATAATTTTGAAAGCTTTATAGTGCTATGTATGTTCTAACTATTATTAATGATAATTATTATATGACAATATATTTCTATGTAGAATATGCTATCTTATGATGACTATATTCATTAAAATAAATATATGATAGCAATATTAATTAAAATTAATACATTATAATGGCTATATTATCATTACATTATGGTACATAATATATTCTGTTAGGAATAATATACAATTAATAATACTTTGTTATTAATTTATTCACTATAATTCCAGTATTTATATCTTAATTATAATTAATATAGCCATTATAACACCCTATTATATAGTGTGTCATATTATAATATTAAAATAATATATACAATCATATATTTTGGTCCTTGTAATTTTACATGACACAGCCAGGTGGCTCAGTAAATAGAACACTGGCCCGGGAGTCAGGAAAACTTGAGACTGGTCTCAGACATTCACTAGCCATATGACTCTGGGCAAGTCACTTAACCTCTGTTTGTCTTAAACCACTAAAGAAGAAAATGGCAAACCAGTCCAGTATCTTTGCCAAGAAAACGCCATGGACAGTATTGGCTGTAGTATACTACAACAATCCACAGGGTCACATAGAGTGACTAAACACCAAATAATTTAACATAATATATTCTATGTTATAGAATATATGTTATAGAATATATATTTCTTCCATAATATAACATACATAGAGCACATAATATTATGAATTATTATTATAATAATCATACTATAACTCTGTAATATATGCCATGATTACTATATAAAATACTATAGTTAGTACAATTTAATGAGATAACATGTTATAATAAATATATTTATATTTACTTATTATATTATAATCACATAGTATGCATTATTTACATATAAAAATATAAATCATATAAAATATAAAAAATAAATTATTTTTAAAATAAATAATATATATTTATTCATTTGTTGGTTTAATTAACTAATAATTATAAATAATAAATTGGAATATATTAAATAAATATATCAATATATTATAATACAATATGGCATAACATATCATTTATTATATGTAACATGTTATACATTATATATGTGTTATAATCTATTTTAATATAATTATATGACACAACATGTATTACTATGATACTATATAGAAACATATGTAATTATCTTATATTAATAATAGCATGCTATTATAGTTATATTATTATAATTATAGTTACAATGTTTATTATCAAATATGATATACTAAAATATAATACATATAATAAACTGAATAATATAATAAAACAATACAATATATTATAATAAATAATATTTGATAAACAAAACATAGTTTTGAGTAATATAATCATGATAATTATAGCACATACTAATATTAGATTATTGATTTAGCAGAGTCACATAACAGGAAACTTCAGAGCTGACACTCAAACCCAGGTCTTCCAGTTTTGAATTTCAGGTCTTTCTGCTACCCTCTACTGCCCTTTCCTGAGGCACCCACAGGATTTCAGTTTGATTATTTTGGTTCTCCTTTTCCATGATTTAAAATTCCTTTGGGTATGTTCTCCTCTAAGCCTGTTCTTCATCTTCCACTCCGAAGTGACCCTTCACTCCCCAGCCTTGTTCCTAGTGAGCTGGATGCTGTACTCTCTTCAGTCATTCTTGTTCATCCTTCATTTTCAAAGAGAACCAATGACATCAAGAGGTGATATTGATTTCAGAGTGAACTGGATTTAAGTGACTCGGTCACAGTGACATAAGGTCATCAGCCTCTCTCTTCATAAGATACTGAATAGAGAATGAGAAGGAAATACCAGATCTCTGAGAAAAAGCCCCCCAGTCCTGCTCCTCCCTAAGCCCCTGCTTCTTACAAGTTAGACCCTTCAGTTCTTAAATCACATCTTCTCTAGCTTCCAAATGACTGTTTATCATCTTGTTTTTTCTTCTTACTAAATTGCCATAATCTACACACACACACACACACACACACACACACACACTTGACATTTTCATTCATTTGATATTTATTACATTTCTACTGTCCTACGTGCTTGGGGGATAAACACAGAATCCCTGCCTTCATGGAGCTTACAGTCTCTTGGGGAAGTTTTAGGAAAAGAATTAGATACTAGCACAGAGAGTTATAATATGCAACATTGCGTAAGTACATTAAATAGATGCAAAACAGATCTTGGAGGAAGAATATTTCTAATGGGAGATCCAGAAAGGCCACGTCCTCCTGGAGGTTGTGGTCTCTGTTGTTGTTGTTCTACATCCTTCATTTTTGAAGAGGACCACTGATACCACAGGATGATGACTTGACTTGGATTGAAGTGAGACAGTTTCACAAAGTCATCATCTTCACAGACTCTGAATATTAAGGGATGGGTAAGCATTCTTTAGGCAAAAAGGACAGAGAGAAAATTCCAGGCAAAAGAAACACAGAGGCAAGAGAATACAGAGAGTGGTTGTTGGAGGTGAGAGTTGTCCTTTAGACTAGGACATAGAGGATATGGAAGGGAGGAATATGAGATAAGTTTAGGATTGTGTCAGGTTCTGGATGGCCTTAAATGCAAAGCCAAGGAGTTTGAACTTTATACAGAAATTAATAAGAAATTATAGAAGATTTTTAAGCAAAATAAGATGATCAGATCTATGAATAATAATGGTCTTTCTGGCAGCTGAATGAAATGGAAGGTGGAGGGTGGAGAAAAGAGAGCTGGGGCGATCTTTAAGGAAGCTATGTAATTGGCAGGGCCTTAACTAGAGTAAAAACACTAGGCATGAAGAAGGAAGGGAAGAGGAAGAGAGGGAGAAGGAGAGAATCCAATCTCACATCAACAATAGCCTTTCAAACCCACCATATCCAAAATACAGCTTCTCACCTTTACCCCCAACTCTCCCTTCCTCCTAACTTCCCTAATATTTTTAAGGGCACCATCATCCTCCCAGTCACTCGGTCTCATAACTCTAGTATTAAAACACAAATGTGCTATCTGAAAAAGACAATGCATGAAATCATTCTTTGATATGATTTAGAATCCAAAGGGACCTTAGAATTGTGATCCCAACACCATTTTATAGATGAGGAAATTGTGACCCAAAAAGCTCAAACATGGTCAGAGTCAGAACCAGCAAATGAACCAAGCTTTGAACTCTGGGCTTCTAACTTCAAATGCAGAATTCTTTCCATAATATCATGTCCTCTGGCACAAGGCAATGAAATATGGAACCTGGCTACATGTACATTGTTTCATGATCCTCGGGGAGGAAATTCACAAAAATAACCCCACAATTAGTAAATAAGTACTTATTAGGCACCTACCAAGTGCTAGGCATAGAGATTAAAAAGACAAAAATGAATCAGATTTTGCCTCCAAGAAGCTTACCTTCTATGGGGAAAATGGCATGTACATAAGTACTTAAGAAACTTTCCTTCTACCCTGTTACCTTCTCAAGCTACCTCACTTCTTACACTGAGAATAAAAAGACAAAAATAAAATAGTTTCTGCCCTCAAGAAGCTTACATTCTATGGGAGAAAAAACATGTACTTGCATAAATATATTTTTTTTCTTTGATTCTGCTACCTCCTTAAGCTCCTAATCACCATCAGTATTTCCATAACCTCCTAATTTGATCCCTGCCTAAAGTCTCTTCCACTAGGTCAATCCTCCATCGTGCTGCCAAAGTGATTTTCCTAAGGACAGATCCAACTGTCATTCCCCCTCTCAGCTAACTCCAGTGGATTCCTATTGCTTCTGGAATCAAATATAAACTCCTCTGTTGAGCTCTTAAAACCTTTCACAATCTCACCCTAAACTATCTCCTATGTCAATAATGCCAAACTCTGCTTCTCATATACAACACCCCATCTCCCATCTTCATGCCTTTCAGTGACCATTCCCCACACCTAGAATGCATTCCCTCCTCATCTTGGCCTTATAGGCCTCATTTGAGCATCATCTTTGACACAAAACCTTCCTTTATCACTCCCCAGCTGGTAATGCCTTCCATATCAAACTACTTCATATTTAATTGTTTTTATATTCATTCTCTATATTTTATTCAGCATATACTTGTATGTGTCCTTGTTTCTTCCACTAAAATGTTAACTCTTTCAAAGTGGAATGATTAAATTTCTTGTGTTTGTGTCCCCAACATCTGGCATTAGTGCATGGAACCTAGAAGGCATTTAATAAATGTTTGTTTGATCTAATAGCTCTCTTTCCTTTGTGATTTTCTTGAAAGAGTTGTCTATACTCCCTGCCTCCATTTTTTTCTTTTCACTAACTTGTCTCCCTAATCCCTTTCAGCTCCCACCACTTTACTGTCCCAGTTGCCCTCTTTTGGATATAAGCCAGCTTTCCAGTGCTCCTCCTAAAAATGTGCTTCCCAGAACCGAACATGGTCTTCCAGATGTGGTCTGTGGTTGATTTTTATTTAATTCTTCCTCCTACTGTCTCCTTCACAGCATGGCCTTGCACAGAATTCAGCCCACAGGAGATGCTCAATAAAGACTCACAGGATGAATAACTCTTTCACTTTTGGGGAAACCAAGTATACACTAAACTTGCAAGGAGACAACCATCTCTTGAGTTCTTCCCCTCTTGTTTGATCATTTAGTGAATGACTCTCTCTCTCTCTCTCTCTCTCTCTCTCTCTCTCTCTCTCTCTCTCTCTCTCTCTCTCTCTCTCTCTCTGTCTATCTGTCTCACTATGTCTCTCTGTCTCTGTCTCTCTCTATTTCGCTCTCTCTCTCTCTGTCTCTATTTTGCGCTCTCTCTCTCTCTCTCTCTCTCTCTCTCTCTCTCTCTCTCTCTCTCTCTCTCTTTTTCTCTCTCTCTGTAAAATTCCTGTCCACCTCAGCCTCATTATGAAAGATTAGAGAGACAGGGAGCCTCTTTCTGGCTGGGTTGAATAACCTTTGTGGGTCTTCATCCCCTGCTAACTTATTCCAAATCACACAGATTTTTCCTCAGAAATATTCTTTGGAAGACACTGGCCATTTCAGATGTTTTGGAAGGAAGGCAAAACATTGAAAAGTCTATTTGTTCTGGGGCCTCAAACCTGGAAATTATATAAAAATAAGTAAACGGATTTCCAAATAGCAGCGCTAATGGTAATTCAGATTCATTTCCAAAGGGACCTACTCAATAATCTTGGCTCGTCAACATTGCCTTCCACTGTCCTGCCTGAGAGCAGCAACATAAAGTACAGGAACAGAAAAAAGGTTCTTTCCAGAAGGTATTACATTTATGCAGGAAAAGCTTGTTTCAGGTAATATTTCCCATCTGCTCCATAAACAAAAGGGGTAAAAAGAAAGAGACACAAGCTGGGTATTCTCCTTCCCTGGCTACTCTCTAAAGGGATTCAGAAAGACCAGGTCTGCCTCCCTCATCACTGAAAACCTTCCCACAAAGGAGCTTTCTCTCCCCTTGATGGCAAGTCAACCCCATCCAGCTCTGCAATGGATCAGGCCCTCTCCCTTACCCATCAAGGTCTACTGGTTTTCCGGATTGGGGCCAGTGAAGTCCCCTGAAGCTGAGTTGCAGGAGTGAAGCCAGGAGCAGGAAAGAGACTGAGGCTCTGATTAGGTCCATTCCATAACCAAACAACTGGTTGAAAAGTGAAGATTTCCATAAATGGGTGACTCGGGCTCTACAAATGGATTTAGAGTCATTTTGCCCTCAGTGAATCAAATAATTGTTGGGTTACTTGTTTTTAGCCGGTTGACTGAATAACTGCTTGTTTCTGCGTCTTGAGCTGGTAAAATAAATTGTAATGAAATCTATGCCTCCTACCTTACAAGACTGTGTTTTAGGAGTCTATACAGCTCCTTTTGTTTGGCATATATTTTGTATCTACTTATCTGTGCACTTGTTTCCCTCCAAGAGAATGTAAGCTTCATAAGGGCAGGGGCAGGACTCTTGGTTTTTTCCTTACCACGATACTTGACACATAGTAAGCAATCAATAACTAAATGTTTGCTTATTCATTCATTAATCCGTAATGTCTAGCACAGTGCCTGGAACATGGGGAATCATGAAAAAGGCTTGTTCTTATAATAGAAGATATTGGCTTCTGCTAGGCACTCAGAGATTTCTGAAGGATTCCTGAGGATCTCAATTCTCCCTACTCTAACAAGAATAGCCTCATGGAACCTCAGAACTGGTAGAGACTTTTGGAGCTCAGTCAGTTCTGTCTAGATTGGACTCTATGATCCCAAATGACTAAGAATACCCAGTCAGCAATTAAAGGGAAGAGGAAGGACCTCCCCCTTCACATCCTTTGGCTTCTTCATACTATATCTTCCTCCTTCCTTCTTGTCCTTCACTCTCTGTGCTCCTCCTCTTATTTTGATTCTTCCCTAGGAGTAGCTAGGTAGTTCCGTGGATTGAGAGCCAGACCTAGAGATAGGTCTTGGGTTCAAATCTGGCCTCAGACACTTCCTAGCTGTGTGACCCTGGGCAAGTCACTTGACCCCCATTGCCTAGCCCTTGTCACTCTTCTGCCTTGGAACCAATACTTAGTATTAAGTCTAAGATGGAAGGTAAGGGTTTTTGTTTGTTTGTTTGTTTGTTTGTTTGTTTTTATTTCCTCTCTGAAAACAAAACTATAGTTACCTCCAGGTAAAGTGGGACAATGGATGAGTGCCAGACCTGGAGTCAGGAAGTCTGGAGTTCAAATAAAGTCTGAGATACTTCCTGGCTGTGTGACCCTGGTCAAATCATATACCCTTTGTCTACCTCACTTTCCCCAGTTGTAAAATGAAGATAATATTAATATGTACTTCCTAGGATTCTTGTGAGGTTCGTATGAGGTAATTTTTTTTAGTGCTGAGCACAATGTCTGGCATAGAGTTGGTGCTTCATAAATGCTTATTCTCTTACCTATTCTCCCTCATTTTAATCTCACCACCAACCCAGATCTCTTGCCCCATACACATATACAAGGCTTCTGTGTTCACACCAAGTATTCCAGCTGAAGTGCAACTTTTGGAGTCTGGGTCACGGACCCGAGCAAGGCACAGGAAAAGAGTGAAGGAAGCAGTTTGTCTTTGGCATGTCTGTTTTCTAACTCTCCCCAACATCTTCATAGAGCCATGTTTTCCCCCTGTCCCTCTCTAGAGCTTTCCATTGTGGTGGGCATCCTGGTCCTGCCTTCCTGGTTTCTGAGTGGTTTAAGCCAGTTCGAGCAAGTTGTTCTTTTTGATCAGTTTATACTGATCCAAAACATTTGGGACAGGCTACTCGAGCAGGTTCTAACCAGTTTTGACTGGTTCAAATTGGTTTTGTCTGGCTCGAACAGATTCTGACTAGTTTGAGCCTATATGAACTGGTTCAAAGTGGTGACTATTCCTAATTTGTCCAATAAATCCTGGCCTGTTTTGACTGGTTTTAACTAGTCGAACCCCATTGAAACAGATTAGAATCTGCTTTGACCAATTAAAACTGGGTTTTGACTATTTTAAAACAATTTTTGACTGGTTTAAACAGGTTTTGTCTTTCTCAACTCGGGCTTTTTCTGCCTCCTTCCCTATCAAAATGATCTCATCTCTTCTCAGTTACTTGTCATGGTAAGAAACCAATTTGATTAATGAATGTGATATAGTGGAAAGAATGCCGCATGGGATATCTATGCTCCAATCCTGGCTCAGCTTCTAACTTGTTCTGTGTCCTTGAGTTCTTCACCTCAATTCTGTAGACCTCAATTTCCTCATCTGCAAAAGAAGGGGTTTGAATTATATGAGGGGTCCTTAGCCATTGTATATGTAGCATGGATCCTTGTGGCAATCTAATGATGGCTTGGATCTCTTCTCAGAATGTTTTTAAAATATTCAAATAAGGTACATCAGACTAAAATGAAAACTAATTATAATGTAATCAAGTTATCAAAATATTTTGTTAAAACAAGTTCACAGAATCCAAGTTAAAAACCTTTGGCCTAGATGATCTCTGATTTTTCTTCTCAAGTACCAACAACCCAGGGCTAATTTCTATAGCCTTTAAAGTGTTATTTCCTCCCTGCCTTCCAGAGCTATTTTCACTGTCATTCGGAACAATTGAAGATGCTGACTTAAACCCAGCAAAAAAAGGCCAACCATGATACTCAAAGCTCAGGCACCAGTTTATATGGGTTGGGGATATTTTTGGACAGGGGAATATTGCTACATTGTCCCTTCTATCATACCCTGGGTACACCTAAAGTTAGCATCTTGTTACCAAAAGATCGTGAGATGGGACAAACAAGGGAGGGAGAGAACAATGAATCATAGATATATATCTAGAAAAGACCTCAGAAGTCCAATAGACGAGCCAATAAATTCAGGCTCTGAAACTTGCTGAAGTCTCATGACTTGCCCAAGATCACACAGTAAGTGGCAAATCTGAGAGTCAAATCCACATCTTCTTGACTACAAACCCAGCAATCCTTCCATTACCTTATGTGTCGTCCATTGCCCAGTTTTGTGGTCCTTTTCTCATTAAACATGGGTAATGGATACTCAACGACCATATTTCTAGGATTTAGCATTCTTCAAAGCAATCTTGATCTTGTGGAACTAGAAATCAATTTAACAAATCTGTCCCTAAAAGCATATTATGGATCTTCTAGTGTCCTGCTGCTACATGTGGGATTTCTCTCTAAAGGGAGCTGAAGAGTTAAGATCATCTTTCTATAAGCCACACAAACTCCAAACGTTATGGTCAACTCTGAGGAAACAAACAAGACCAAACGAAGCCTCCCAACCTGGAATCCCACCCTGATTCTCAGAGGAGGGCCACTAGTACAGCCATTTCATTGACCGGAGCCTGTGTCACTCCTCTTTCTTCACTTCTTTTTCTCAACCACCTGGTTTTTGAGGACAATACTGCTTTATTGCACCTGAACCTATCTCTGGCAAAGAAGCCTCTGGTAATGATGTATGTCTGGAATTCATCAAAGTATTTCATTTTTTAATTCATTTCCTTTCATGAATGTAGGCAACAAGCCACAACAGTATTAGTGGTGCCTGAGATTTTGTCACCAACAGAAATCACAGATATTTTTATATCATATTACAACTGTAAACTCTGGCTCGAAACATTTGCATAAGACTCTTCACATTGGTAGAAATCACATGGAAGGCAGAGCTGGCAAGAGCTTGAGAGAAGAGAGAACCTGGTCTTCTGGCTTCTAACTTTGAAAAAAATAAGCACCCAGTTGCCTATTGTCTTCAGAGAGAAGGTCCAATGGCCATAGATCTAGGAAGTTTAAGATATGGGACTTGAACTCAGGTCTTCTTGACTCCATGTTTATGCCCCACTGACCTTTGTCTTTTGGTGTCATGCCTAAAGAGAATCCAGAGGGAGAACCAGGCTTTTAAGGAAATCAAATTTTATAACATTATACCAGCTTCAAAACTAAGAGTATAGCTCTTCTTCTCCTCAATTTTCATGGGCACAAACACTAGGCAGTAGAGGTGATCTCCAGTATTATCCCTTCAGGCAGTTTTCTGCTGAGAACCTTTTTTTGGCATCCTCTCCCAATGCTCAGTTCATCTTCTCTTGAAGGATCCAGTTCTTGTGCAGCTGACCCATGGAACTCTTTCTTTCCTAGAGCCTGAAGAGCCTCCCATTTTAAAAATCTCTTACCTTCTGTCTTAGAATGGATACTAAGTATCCATTCCAAGGCAAAGGAGCAGTAAGGGGCTAGAAAATTGGGGTCAAGTGACTTGTTCAAGGTCACACAGCTAGGCAGGAAAGAATTTCATTTACTATCTTTGCAGTTTATGGAGAGATTTTATGCTGTCTTCAAAGTACTTTATACTGTCTTCAAAGAAATGTATCTTCTTTCTTAGCTAAGAAAGGGTAAGAACCCTGAAACACCTCTTATACAACCTCAAGAAGAATAAGAAACCAGCCACAGAATAGGGCAAAGGAAGCATGATATTTGTCTTCTAGTATAAGAGGCAGTATGGTACAGGGGGATAGCATTGGATTTATCTTTAGAAGACCAGGCTTAAATCCTATCTCTGGTACTTACTTTCTTCATGAAAGTGGGCAAATCCCTCCATCTTCCTGGATCTCTCATTTCTCCATCTTCAAATGAGAACTTTGGACTAGAAGAGCTTGCTGATCTGATGAATGGATTAGAACACATTATCCCTTCCAGTTCTGAATTCTATGATCCTTAGGATCCATGACTAGAGAGAGGGAAAAGATCATAGCTAGCCAGAAAGAAGAAGATTAAGACAGCATAAAGGAACGTTTCAGAGGCCCAAGAGTTAAGGACTGAGGGAAAATTTAGGCACGAGGAACTATCAAAGGAAACATGATTGCTTAAGTGTATAGTGTCAAGAAGACCTGTATTCAAACCCAGATAGTTATTACCTATGTGATCCTAGCAAAATCACTTAACCTCTCAAATCCTCATTTTCAAATGGATGAGGGGAAATGCCTATAGTATCTAAAACAATAATACCTCACAAGGTTATTTATTGCCAACTGAAATATGGAGGTAAAATAAAAATGTATGGAAAGGGCTTTGAAAACTTAAAGTGCTCTATATGTCAGTTCTTGTTATTATTATTCATAGGAGAGACCTAGACCCATGAAGAGCCTTGGTCTATATGAGGAATCCCCTTTAAGAAGGCAAATAGCTCAGTGGATTGAGAACCAGGTCTAGAGATGGGAGGTACTGGGATCAAATCTGGCCACAGACACTTCCCAGCTGTGTGACTCTGGGCAAGTCACTTGACCCCTTCTGTCTTAGAACCAATACACAGTATTGATTCCAAGGCAGAAAGTAAGGGTTTTAAAAGAAGAAGAAGAAGAAGAAGGAGAAGGAGAAGGAGAAGGAGGAGGAGGAGGAGGAGGAGGAGGAGGAGGAGGAGGAGGAGGAGGAGAAGGTGGCAAAGCTAAAGAAGTTCAGACCGCTGGCCAACCTTCCCATCAAATATGTTGAGGAAACCATTCACCAGAATGGTCTGGGATCACCTGAAGGGAAGTTTGTAGTGTCTCACAGACTCTCTTGAGGAAGAAAGAGATTTCCTTTAAGACAAAAAAAAAGCCTCATGAATTCCCTGAGATGCCACAGATGCCCGTTTGGCACTCTGAGATGCAATAGGGATGTTGCTAATAATAGCCAATGTTTGTGTAGGTCACCATGGTTACAAAGTGCTTACACTTGGATTATCTCATTTGATTCTCACAACAACCCCTTAAGGTGTACATGGTGCCAATATTATCCCCATTTGACAGATAAAACATTTGTATGGAGTTTTATGATCTGAAAAGCACTTTAAGTAGATCATCTAATTTGATCTTCACACAACTATTTTATAGATGAGGAAACTGAGGCTGGGAGAGATTTGTCCAGAATCACACAGGTAGCAAATTTCTCAAGCAGGATTTGAATTCAGACTTTCCTGACTCCAATATCCTTTACTGTAAGTGTCAGGAGACCAGAGGCTTTTCCCTCTGCCAGAAAGTAGATCAAGTACCAAGAGAATAATTGGGAGAGTCTATATTTCCCCCTTAATTATTAGAGATGGTGGATCATTTAATTAGTAGAGATAATAGCGTTACGGACTTGGATTTAGGAAAGTACAGACTCTTCTATCATGAGCTACAGTGGAACCTATCTGGATCCATCTCTTGGATCTTGTGCCTATGGGTGCAAAGAAGAAAATACACTAGCTTTCATCTACAGCTCCCTGAAGCCCCCCAATAAGCTATGGTTAAACAGAGATCTTTGAATCTCAGCATGCAAATGAAGCCATGGTTTGAGTTAAAACCCCCAACATTTTTCCTTTTAAGATGACTTTTCTAAACAATACCTTCCCTACTCCTCCTTTATTCCAAGTCCAGGATTGATTAGGTGGTTGGATGTCATCAAATGTGTTTCCTTATTTTTATTGCAAACAGCAAAGAGAAAACAAAGGAGAAAAACACTTTCAAATGTTCATAGTTACAAAATCCTAGGTTTCTAAACTGAGGGCGATCGTCCTGCTGTGTCCAGCCTCTGTGGTTGCATGTGGTGTTAGCCGCAATGGCATCAAAACCTTCCCATTTTTACTGAGATGGCCCTTTATAGGACCAAAGGATTAGAACAAGAAAGAACTTTCGAAATCAGAGACTCTCTGAATCTCGGAGTTGGCAAGAACCCCAGAGGCCATGCAGTCTAACCCATAGCTGAACAAGAATTCTCTCTACAGTAATTTGACCAATGACAATCCAACCTTTCCTTGAAGACCTCCAAGTGAACAGGACCTGTGACCTCAGGAGGCATGCTCTTTTGGCTAGTCTGAGTTGTTAGGTGGATTTTTCCTGATGTCCAGCCTCTATTTTCCCCTTTGCAGCTTCCAACTCACAATTTCTGGTTTTGTCTCTGGGGCCAAAGAGAACAAGTCCAATCCCTCTTCCACACAACAGTCCTTCATATATTTGAAAATGACTAGCCTGTCTTACCACTTTCCCTACTTCAAGTCTCCCTCCTGCCAGGCCAAACATCCCTAATTCCTTCAACTAATATTCCTTTAGCAGTAACTGTATCTTCATGATCCTGGTTGCCCTCTACTGGTGGCAGTTCAGCTCATCAGTACCCTTGAAATGTGGTGCCCAGAACTAAATGCAGTACAGAAGCTGTGATCTAACCAGAACCCAGCACCATTTCTTATCTTTATGCCTCTGTGTGTATGTGATTGTCTCTCTCTGGATCTATCTCTTTGCTTCTATTCCTTTCTTCCTGTCTCTGTTTCTTTTCTATCTGTATGCCCATCTAGTTGTTTCTCTCTGACTGGGTCTTCCTGTTTCATCCAGAAGGGAAATATGGGAGGTTTGCCTTACTCGGTGGGGACACTTGGGCCAATTAAGCAACCCGGTGGACCCCCACTTCTGAGGGTTTATCATAAGGAAGACAAACTGTACCTGCGAAAGCTCAGAACTCCCAAACTCTAGAGATCCACCAGTTCAAGCTTCTCCAACCATAGGGATTACAGACATGTACCACCATGCCAGGGATACCTTCCTTAATGTTGTCTAAAATTGCATTAGCTTTCCTGGCTTCCTACCCCATGGTCTCATCTTGAGCTTGCAATCCACTAAAATCCCCAGATCTCTTCAGATATTGTGTTTTCTTATCAGACCTTCACCGTCTTTTTCTTGTGGATTTTTTCTTTTGAACTCAAGTATAAGACTTCACATTTGTCCCTATTCAATTTCATATTTTTAACTTTGGCACTTTTTTACATCTTGTGAAGATATTTTTTGAATCTTAACTCTGACATCCCATGAGTCAGATGTCCCTCCCAGCTTCGTGTGATCTATAAACTTAATAAGTAGTCATTTTGTAAATGCCTGACAAAATCCCCTTAGGACACTCCAGAGGCAGCTAGGTAGTGCGGTCAATAGAGCTCTGCATCTTGAGTCACAAAGACCTTAGTTCAAAACTAGCCTCAGATTTTATTAACTGTATGACTCTGATCTAGACACTTAACCTCTGTTTGCCTATTTCCTCATCTATAAAATGAGTCCAATAGTAGCATATACTTCCCATAGTGCTTGTAAGGATCAAATGAGATAAGAAGAATGCTAAGGGGTATGCAACAGGGGTTAAATCATTTGCTAGGAAGTGTCTAAGGTCAAATTTGAACCCAGGACCTTCCATCTCTAGCCTGGCTCTTAATCTACTGAGCTACCTAGATGCTCCTGGAATTTTTACTTATAATTTATGTTTCTCTTTAAAATATTCTATGGGGGCAGCTAGGCCTAGAAACAAGAGGCCTCACTCAATTTCTTTAAACCAAGGAAGATTTTTCTAGGGTCCCTTCCCTCTGGTTCATTCATCCCCAAATCACATCATGCATTTTTCCTTTGAGGCACCAAATCTGGGAAGATGTAAGAACTGATGAAAAGTGAAGTGAATAGAACCAGGAGAACAATGTACCTAGTAATAGCAATATTGTAACAATGATCAACTGTGAGATTTACAATTAAACATGATTATTCCAAAAAACTCCCAATAAAAAATGCATTTCCCTTACAGAAAGAGTACTGATGCTCTGATTGCAGATTGAAGCATATTATTCCTTTTTCTTTATTTTCTTGGCTTTTTTTTCTTTTGCAACATGGCTAATATAGAAATATATTTTGCATGACTTCATACATATAATGTAACATAAATATACTTCTTGCTTTCTTAGTGGGTGGAGGAGAAATAGAGGAAGAGAGAAATTTAAAATTAAAAAGCTTCAACAAGAAAAGAAAAGCAATGTATAAAATCATCCATTCTCTCATTTTACAGATGAGCAAACTGAGGCCCAAAGTGGTGAAAAGTGATTTTTCCAAAGATTCCAGAACTCTTAGGGTGACACTAGAACTATATGGGGTACATATGTGTGTCACAGGGATAGTCAGTTGTTAGGATCCATAATATTAAAAGCTTAGGTCTCTTTACTGGCATGGTACTGATTTGCTATCAGAAGATTTGGGTTCACAATCTCATCTCTATCACTTGCTATCTTTATAACTTTGAGTAAGTCACTGAATATCACTGAACTGCCTCCAAAGTCCCTTCTATCTTAAAATCGAAGATCCCATCTATGGCACAGTCCAGGAATTTGAGTCATGGTACTGTCTCGTTGCCTTTGCCCCCCTGCAACGCTTTATTAAAGGGCTCAGGCTGGGGGGGGGGCAAAAATAGGATCTTTCCCTTCCCCTCTCCCCCTACCATCCCACCCCTCATCCCTCATCATGTCCGACTTCTGTTTGATGACATTTTCAAATTCTATTTTTTTTGCACCCACTGAGAGTGAATTTTACGAAATATTGTGGGGGAAAGGGGTTGGGGGGGCTAAGTTTTTTAAACAGAGCAAAATTGAATGTAAATAACACTTTGCAATTATGAGTGTTTAAATTCCAAATTTTTCAGGCTAATCACTTTCAGAAACAAACAAGAGATTGAATTTATATCGCCTGCAGTTGTTATTGGAAAGGTATGCCCTGAGATTGCTAAATGAAGGCAGCCCCAGCGCAATTACGGTCACTCAAGCATGCTTTCAACGTATCGTGCCAAATTAGGTAGATTTGTGCAATCTGACTTCCTGCACCAACTCCCCAGGGCCCGTTTGAGAAAGCACAGACTGTTTACAAACACGCTCGGGTTTCATGAGTAACTGGGGGCAGCGGCAGCTCAGCGCCCAGCACACACACACCTGTCAAACAGTGAGAGAAGGCCCTTTCCTACCACATGCTCCACAGAAAGGGCCCCCTCTCTCCCCCGTTTTCTTAGCCTTTTTGGGGCAATTTATAAAGGGAAAGGCCACCAAAGTTTTAATTGCCCTCGGTCAGAGCCGGAGCAGGTAAGTGGTCCAATCTGCCGACTATCGCTAGCTACTGAGGGCTTGGAGGCCCTCACAATTTTTTTTTTTACGCCTGTAATCAATCTTGAGCTTGGTTGACTACAGAAGAGATGGCTATTGATCAACTCAAAATCTTAAAACAGAGCACCTTTTACAAATATGTAATCTCCTTCCGAGAAGGCCTAATGGAGTGCTTGGCTTTCAGTTGGCATTAAAAAAAAAAGAAAAATTAAATGTGGAGCCGCAAGTCAAGGAAATTAACAATAAGAAGAAGAACCACATTTATATGCTTCGAGCACCCAGTCAGACTTTCTAAAACTAAGCATTTAAAATGTCTTGGTAACCAAAATGTTAAGTTTTGTTTTATACTACAAAGGGAAGTAATTCCCCAACTGCTCGTGCCTTTTCTCCACTCATCTTTTACTTAACTGCCGTGTATTTATTTTGAATGTGTTCTCTATAGACTGTGATACTGTGTACTTGTTGTCTCTCCCAGACATAAAGTCTTTGAAAGCAGGATTTTTTTTTTGCCTTCATATCTCCAGAACCTAGTACAGTAGAGATAGTTATCAGACCTCTGATTTCTTTGGCATAGGAAACTCCTAGGAGAGGGAGCTGGCTCTACAAGGACAGAATGGCACCTTCTCTGAAGGTATAGCTTTAGAGAGTGGAAACTGTGATATACCCAAGATCAAAGACCTACTATGTGTTAGAGGTAGGAATTAGACCCACTTCTCCCTGGCTTCCAGCCCAGTTCTCTATCCACTATCCCACACTGCCTTCCATTTGGCTATGTAATTAACACTTTTGATTTGTTTCTTGCTTTATTAGGAAGTACAAAGAGGGTTGGATTCAGACTCAAAATATCTGATGCTTGCTAGCCTTGTAACTGTGGGCAAGCTATTTAACTTTTGTGGACCTTAGTTCACCCATTTGTGAAAGGAGGATTAAAACACTTGGATCCTAACTCAGAGTAGTTATAAGGAAAATGCTTTGTAAGCTTCAAGCTGATGGGAATGAAGTTTTTATTGGGACTATCCTTACCACATAATCCTCTTGGAGTAATAATTAATAATTCATGTTTTCTATATTCTATTCAGATTTACAAAGCATCTTCCACCCAATGGCTCTATGGCATAGGTAGTGTCAATATGGGGAGTTTCCCCACAACGTTCTGGAATCAGAATACCTGTTTCAAGATAGGGACATGCAGCAGGAAATAATCTGGGCAAGTGTTATTTTTTTTATAAAAGTCACTGGGAATACAGGGAAGAAGGAAGAAGAGAAAGACTAGCAAAATAAAATATGATATGGCTTTTTGGTGGAGACTTTACAATATCCCCTTCTTAGAACTGGATATTGGGTACCACTGGAACATCAGACACATTTTTGAAAGGTTTCACCTCTTCCACAAAAATTCCACAATCTCAGCTCATTTCTGTTCTCCCAATGATCTGCATTTTGTATAAATGGAGATTTGAAACTTTGACTTCATTCCCCAGAAGTCCTTAGTATTTCCCAAAATTCTCTATAATCTCTCCTGTGTCTCCATCTTGGCAGGATCACGTTATTGGTATTTAACTGGCAGTAACTCCTCCCAGGTCCTCTTTGGGCATGATACAGCAATCAGCAGTGATGGTGGTAAGTGGGGATTTTGAAAATGACTAATCAGCCATGGGCATGTGGTTTTTACTTTGTATCCTCTTTATTCCTTGATTTCTAATGATCATTTAACAAACCTCATCAAATATAATATTTTTATCATTGAGATATGATTTTAAATTTTACAATTTAGAAGATTAGTTCAATAGTCCAGGCCAAGGGCATTGAGAGCCTGAACCAAGATGGAGGCCTTTATGAGTGGACAGAAGGGGCTGGATGCAAGAGATGTCATGGTGGTAGAAATGATAAAATCTAGCAAGTAAGTGGGAGCAAAAATTTGAAGATGGTATTGAGGGATATAGACATGTTGTAGGTGATTAATAAATGTGTTTCCCTGTCTCTTCCTTTAGCTGCATAAAAATAGGAACAGAGAATTCAAATTAAATTTAATGAGCACCAACTTTTAACTGTAGCTCAGTAGTTAACTTTTCCCATGAGCATCCAGAAAAAAGTATCCTCACCAGATTTCCCCATCCCTAAAAAACAAACAAGGATCTATTTGGTCTTGTCCTCACTTCAAATTATTATACTATCTAATATTGGCCATTCTCTGCTAAATCCTCTCTCCAAAATTAAGAATAAATATCTATGCTTGTTGCTTCTACTTCTGCATCCCAGCTCATTTCTCCATCTCTTAATAGCCAAGCTTCTATCCTACTATTTGCCTGAAACTGTTCTCTCCAAGATTACACAACGAATTCCAAATTATGAAACCCAATGTCTTTTCTTTGTCCTCCTCCTTCTTGACTTCCTTGCATCTGATGTTCCCTTAACACCGTCTCCAATATGAATTTTCATGGCACTGTTCTAAGTTCTCTAACTACCTGACTGACTATTCCTTCTCATCATCTGGATAATGGATCATCATTCATGTTCTGCCCTCTTAACCAGGTTGTCCTCCCAGGCTACATCCTAGGTTCTCTTCTCCTCTCTCTTTTTCTGTCTTTTTACCTCTGTCTTTGTCTCTCTCCTGTTTCTAGCTCTCTCTGTCTCTGTCTCTCAGTCTCTGTCTCTCTGTCTCTGTCTCTCCTCTCTCCTTGTGAGTTCATTATGAATCTTGAGTTCACTTATCATCTCTATGACAACGACCTCCAGATTGATATCTCTATCTATCTTTCTGTCCTATTCTCTCTCTTGGACTCCAACCCCTCATCATCAGCTACCTATTGGACATTTTGAACTGGATCTCCTCTGGCACCTCAAACTCAACATACTCAAAACAAAAATCATTAATTTCCTGCAAGAGCCATTGCTCTCCCTAACTTCCCAATTTCTGTCAAGGACATCCCCATCCTTCTACTTACCCAGACTTTCAATACTAAAGTCATTCTTGACTCATTATTTACCTTCCCATCCATATATACAGTTACTACATCTTATCATTTCTATCTCCACAGTCTCTCATATCTGACTCCTTTTTTCCACTCACTCAACCACCATCCTAGTTCAGAACTTCATTATTTCTCACCTGACCTATTGAACTAACTTCCTAATTAGACTCCTCCCTTTAGTCTCTCCCTGTTCTAATCTACCTTCCACACTCATAAACTGATATTCCTTAAGCATAGGTCTGACATACCACTCCTCTGCTCAAGGACCTTCAGTGGCTCCCTTTAACCTTTATAACAAAATACCCTTACCCTAACCCTAACTTCCCTATTTGACATTTAAGGATTGTTACAATCCTTTACAATACTTCCCAGAGTGATTTCACACTATCTCCCTCCCCCACCCCCATTTCACACTATGTTCCAAACAAAATATCCTCATTGCTGGTGCCGATATGCAATATTCCATTTCCTACCTTTGTCCAGGTTGTTCTTCATGCCTGAAATGGTCTCCCTCTTCACCTCATCTCTTAGAATTCTTAGCTCCATTCAACACTGAATACAAGGCCTATCCCTTGTCACAATTTAAAATCCTTTTACCACCCCTAAAACTACTCTAGATATACTTTTTACATATTTTGTTGAACCTACTTATCTGTGTACATGCTGTTTCCCTCCCATAGGACTAAAATCTTCAAGAGAGCATATTATTTCATCAGTTGGCTATTTGTTTTTATTTTGTTTTTTGTTTGTTTGTTTTTTACTTTGTCTCTCTAGTGCTTAGCATAGTGCCTTGCACATAATATCTGTTCAATAAGCACATGTTCCATTCAGTTGAATTGTTTTTAGCCACATGGATAGCAACTAAGAAAGTTCGATATGAAACCTAGTTTTTCCTAGTTCCAAATACAGAATTCTTTATCCTATAAGGCATATATGTTCTCTGTCTCTCTATCTCTCTGTCTCTGTCTCTCTCCACCTTTCAAAAAAAGTCCAAGTTTTTTCATTTAATAAAATTTGAACAAAAGAACTCTTTTGTGCAAGACAAGCAATTAACAAAACTTGTAGAAAAAAAAGAATTATTAGAAACATTAAAGGAGGACCATGAAGGGGAAAGATCACAGAATAGAATCAGAAGACCTGAATTCCAGTTGTGGCATTGCCACTGAAGAGCTGCATAACTATAGGCAAAGCATTTAAGTTCTCTGGACCTCCGTTTCCTTATATATAAAAGGGGGAAAATATATTCACTCTACTCCCTGCCATGATGGTGAGGAAAATGAACTGTTACAACCTATCAAGTTATTAAAATCCTTCCTGGGCTTGGTCATATTCTAAGTTATCCAGGAGACTGGTGGATCTCTGAGCTTGGAACCTCTAAGCTAAAGTGGGCTAAGTTGGTTGGGTATCCACATTACATTTGGCATCAGGAACAGGAAGTCACAAGGGTTTCTAAGGAGATGTGAACTGGCCCAGGTAGGAAGGTAGGACATGGAGCAGGTCAAAATTCCCATTTCAATCAGTCATGGAATTGGGTCCATGAGTGACCCCTACACTTCCAACTTGGGAGAGATAAAGAGATTCAGTATTTTTAAAAATACCTTGAATGCTTTTTTAAAAAAGATTGAACAAGTCCATTTTATAGATAGAAAAGTTATTTTTGCCCATTTTTGTTTAGTCATTTGACCAGAAAATATCACATGATTATTGATTGATTTGTTATTTCTCAGTGAACAGGACATAGACACCTTCTCTTTATCTATCAAATAGTCTAGTGTAGTGGTCTCTACACTCCTTTGATCATAAAATCCCATTAGCAAATTTTTTTTAATTTTACTTCATATATTTATAAATTATATCAATGTGCTATCATGAGATCCACTGTCTAGCCCAAAACAAAAGTAGATTGGGGGATGGGGGGGTTACTTACTGATCACTGCCTTGAAATTCAGATTTTATCCTCCAAGGGATGCCTACCACAGTCACAAGATCATCTGAGACCCAAAGATTGGGTATGCTGGGAGTAAATACGAAGAATTTCCCAGTGGTGTATACTTAGCCATTATTTATCCTGTTAGTGGTTAGTCTAAAGCAGCCTGAAGGGCCAGTGACTAGGGAAGAAAGGAGGAAGGTGAGAGTTTACAGAGAGGGGAAAGGAGAGTCTATTAGGGAATAAAAGGTAAAAGATAGGTATGGTTGACAAGGACCATTATTGACTAAAGATACAATCTACTCTAGGATATCATTTTCAAATGCCTGCTATCCCCTTCTAACACCTTCACAAAGGCTGCCTTAGATGTGGGTAATTAGAATCTTATACCCCTGGACTTCATCTCCCAGAATCCCTTTCCTTTCATCCACAAATAGCATCCTTAGGTTTTCAATATAAGTTTCTGTAACTCGGCCCTCTTGTGTTCTCTTTCCTGCTTGTGCAGACTGGGAAGCTTCTCTTTACTGATGGTTTTACTTTCCTCTACTTCAAATGATTATTAATAAATCTTATAAAAAATACTTGGAGTATTGGATATTAATTTTAATGTTACATTTCTAATTATACAGATGCATGCACAAATCATTATCATAAAGACTTTGTAGAAGTGAAAAATCTGACATGGATTGGTAGCAATTAATATTCTCTGTCATATTTTTTAGTAATAACAAGGTCCAATTTTTTATACTTTTAATATGTTCTCCTCTATTGTGAGATTTAAAATGGTTGAGGTCTTAAACTGTAGTGATTAAAATAGTGGAAGATATAAATTGTGATAGATATAAGAGAGGGTGAGTAAATTTGACCTCAGAAATATGTTTCACTACAGTGTCTTGGGTTTTAAAATCAAATATAAGGTGATCACCAGGGAAATATTTCCAATTATTCAAATACCCAAGTCAATTGGGTTTTATAGAGATTTTAATTAACAATACAATGAGTAATCAAAGAAAGAGAGAGAGAGTAAGAAAGGAATAAGTATGAAGGACCTCAAGCCAATATGGCCTAGACCTGAGTCTTAAAAGAGAAATCAGTCAGTTTTTTAACACTCACCACAAGGTCTGACTAAACAAGGAATCTAGTGACACCAGGCCAGCGTCCTTCCTCAAAGAGTCTTCCAGCCAGAGATTGTTTCAAAGGGCCTCTCTCAAGAGCCTCCAGAGCTCCTACCCCAGAGGGACAGAGCCCCTCAGAGGAGCTCCTCAAGGAGCTCTCCTCCAGAATGAGAATCAGAAATCGAGATCCCCTGCTCTTCTCTGAGCTCTTATTTTTAAGGGCAAAATCTCCTCTGTCACCTCCCCTAAGTCCTTACATCTACCAATCACTGTATATGTTTCTAAAGGACCGCCCATTTTGAATTCACAGCTGAGTAGTTTTAATCTCTTTAGTAAGTCAGGAAAAAATGCTGCTGTGTCGACAAATTTCATTAGAAAAAACCTCTGAATAAGTTATCACCCTTTTAGGTTTAAGTAGTTTACAAGTTACCCCACCTTTATAGGTACTTAGTATCCCATTGTATCAGTTCTAAAAGTCATGACTCAAAGAACTTCCTGTCCCTTCCATAAGCATGGATCAAAGTACTTTCATTGTTTAGCAAACAGTTTTCTGTCCTAAAGCAGTCTTAAGTAGGGTGGAGCAGGGACACTCCCATAGCTAGGAGCCCCCACACTCAAGTAGAGTTCTCACCATCTGCTAGGGAGTTTTTTTTTAAGTAGAAGATTCCCCAATGGGGGAAACCCCTAACATTCATAAGTCTGAGAAATTTTGAGGTTTACAATCCCCCCTGATGATCATGGGAGACTAGTCTCCCCATTGATCAATTAACATAATCAATTTTGTAATTCAAAATGCACTTCTAACTATAGATATACACGATATTCAATTTTCTAAGAGAAATTAGAATAGTGAGAGAGGAAATAGAAAAGAAAAGAAAGCAAAACCAATGTTTTGCTAGGCGCATTGACAGAAAGCCAAATTAAGGGCAGTCCCTTTTGGCATGAATGTGTAGATTTACAATAAATGTTCAATCAAAGTTCAGTTCAATCAATCATATACAAAGTTCATTCTTGATCTTCTTAATGAAGTGTAAGTTTCGGCATCTTTCTGCAACAGTTCATTCTCTGGATATAAAAGTTTCAAACTTCTTTCTTGAAGATCTTTTCTCGAACAAAATCAAATCTTGAATTTTTTATAAAAGTACAATCTTAAACAAAAAATCAAAATTCTTGGATTTTTATAAAAATACAATCTCAAACAAAAAATTCAAAAATTCTTAGATTTTAAATTAAAATACACTATCATAAACCTTGAGAATCAATCCCTCAATTCCCTCAAAATTGTTTTACCCATAACATGAACCATTTCTCTCTAGAGTCTAATCTAGAGGTCCTTCCCATGTTTGCTTTTTTGAATTCAATTTCCATATCTGGGATGTATGAGAGGAAGTATAGCCAGTACTGAAAAAGATGGCAACAAAAGCCAAGCAGTGGCACTGGGGAGCTATGCAGAGGGAGCCAGGTTTCAATGAATACCAGAAGCTGAAAGGAGTGAGACAGAGGAAAGGGCAGTTTGTTCATGACCTAGTAGGCATTCCAGAGGGACCAGTGGAAGGAACAAATAGATCTAGAGAGAGAGAAACTGGTCAGGGCAGAGAAGTGGTTTGGGATTGCGATAGATGGGAGTAAGAACTGGCAAATGGAGATGGAAAATAAAGTTTGAACACTGGCAACAGGGCATTCAGAATCTTGGATGGGGAGTGCATAAAGAGATAGGAGGATGCTAGTCATTGAGGAATGAGTCATGGCAGAGTATATAAGTGTTTAGCAAGAGGACTTCTCTAGAACTTCAATTTTGTGGCAGGTAGTGACATGCTTTCTGAGGCTTCAGGAGGCCCACTTCACAGCAGACAGGAGCAGGAGAGATGTAAGATCCTGCTGAGGAGGCAGTGGTACCTTGCTTTTGCTATAGATAGTTCTGGCAGGTGAGAGGTGGAAGGGACGTGGTAGGGAGATGGTGGGGCTGGAGAAGGCACTTGAGGCCACAGAAGATGGAAAGCAGATTACAGGTATCCAAGGGACCTTGATTTTTGAGATCTTCCTTCTACATGAAGTATTCATCCATTTCCTTCCCTGACTTTCACCTACTCTGAGAGAAAGAAACTCAATGGGTATGCACTAATTCATAACCTACTGTACCCAATTACTTTTCACATTCTCATTCTTCCAAGTGTTTGTGGACACTCTGCAAGTTCTAGACTTGATCGACATGAGCACATACCTTCCTGGTAATAAACTACAAACTGGAAGTGCTTTCCTGGGAACTAATCAGCAAGCACATAGATTCTGCTCCCAGCTGCTCTTGTACCAGCTGCTTTTGGTCACTATAATATGTTCTGATTGTCCTAAAGAAGTAAGGAGAAGCATACCATCAGTTCAGAAGAGTTCAAAGCTTTGGATTCAGCACAGAACCTTGAGGCTTCCCATCCCCATCATACCCATGGCAACCAGAGCATGCCAGTTTGGCCTAGACTACCATCCATGTGGCGGGGAAGGCTGTGCTTCCTCAGAAGCCATTAAACTAATCAGAGTTATGTAGAAAACTATGCATCAAAGGTGTTTGCAAATGGATTACACACATCCAATCACTTTGGCCCCCTTTTGAGTTAAGTTTCTCAAATGACAAGAAGCTGTGGGGACCCTCACATTATTATATATGCATGTCCTTTCCTGTTTCTCTGTATCTTAGCAAAAGAATGCCTTTATTATTCACTAGCTGAGAGGAGAATGTGCCATTTTCTCTAAAATTTCCCACCTTTGTACCTGTTTTTTTTTTCTAATACATACATCCCATAAGCACACACCAGATGTTCACAGCTTCTCAATATTCTGGCTGGGGCTAACAGATTTTTGAAAGGAAGAAGCAATATAATGGATAGCTATGGATTAGTCCATTAAGAAAATGCCTTTTTAAAAATCCCCTGTTTTTCCACCTGTGTTTAAAGCATCCTTCAAATGATCGATTAACCAAAAACCTTTAAACAAGTCTTAAACCTTAGAACCATCTTAATGCCTACAAAGTTTCCCATGAGTGATTAATGGCTTTGAAAAAGCCTACAACCATTTGCACTCTCTAAAATAAATACCTGTACAAACTCCCTCCTATGGCTTTCTTACACATTGAAAGATGAGCAATTAAAAGAAGGGGATTAGGAGTTACTTGGAATAAAGGGAACTTCTGAGGTCTTTTCTAATGAAACAGCTGGCCAGCTCCAATAACTTATTCCCCTGGCATTGTGTTAATGGCCAGTGAACTCTCCAGGCAAATTCTACTTAACAATATCCTACATTTCCCAACCCATTGATATAATCAGATATACATACATGCCTTTAGGTGTAGGGTCATGTGTGGAGGTATATAAAAGGCTTTGGTAAATGTCATAGATTTGATCATACTCTATTTACATCTAGACGTCGTTTCCTGCCTCCCTTTATTAACTGGTTTGCTTGATGTACAAAAGAGGATGAAAAAGATAGTGCTGGGCAATAAAGAGCACATTTACATCCATGCTGTTGGTGAAGGGCTCATTAGCACCTAAATTTGATGTATCTCAAATTGAATTTGATGTTTCTGACTCTACTCTTGTAGCCTAGTTACTCTCTCTAGGTCCCTTTCCTCTTCTAGAAAATTCAGGGGTTGGACTAGATCCATGTTGGTAAAGATGTGGCACATGTGTAGAGCCAGCACTCAGGGAGCTGTTCATTTCCCCTCTTCCCAGTGCCTGTGGACATTTTTTTTCCTGCCCCACCCCTCTGTCCAGCTGCCCAAAGCAAGCACTTTCTCCCTCAACTCTCTCTGGTAATCTGGGGCTCACAGACATTAGAATTTGCCCTCTGGGCACTCAAACTCTAAAGGCTCACCAACATTGGAATAGATGACCTCTGAAGTCCCTCTGTAATCTAAAGATCTTTTCTTACAAATCAGCTCTTCTTCCTGATTTGCCTATTTCTATATCTTCTTGATCATGCAGGTTCCTACACACAGTCATCCTGGATGCCTTTTCTTCCTACAATTTCCATATCCTGCCTTGTTGCCTCATACTCCTTGTTCTTCTTCTACCTTTTCATCCCCTGGTTCTTGGCTTCTTTCATTGACTCTTCATCTTTTAGTGACATTAAAATGGGCGTTCCCTGTAGATCTCTGGCCCTTCTCTCTGTGTGTGTGTTCTCTTTTGACAACCATTCACACATCTTCAACTATAAACTCCATAAAGACCCTTCTCCAGCCTGTTATCCTTTTTGAACTGTAGACTTCCATTGCCATCATACAATAGCGTACCTCCTTCTGGCTTCCCAAGAGGCACCTCAAATTCAATGCCTTCAAGTCTGAGTTTAGTATCTTTCACTGTATATCCTTCCTGTAATTATCAGTGGTACCCTCATATACCTGGCCTCCCATGTTCATATCCTTGGACTTTATTTTCTCCCTCTTCTTCACCTCTTCTATACAGCTAGATCACCAAATGTGTTGATTCTTCCTCCACAGCTTGTAGGACTTATTCTCTGTTCCCTCTGCTATTAGCATCATCCTAGGCCTTCATTAATAAATCACCAAGTATTTGCTAAGCATCTACACCATTTCCAAGCATTTGCTAGATTCTGAGGACAGAGAGACAAAACCCAAACATGCTAGGAGCTTACATTCTACTCAGGAAGGGGGATGCTACATGTGCATAGGTAGATGAACCTAAAGTCATGTCATGAAGGACAAAGCACCATCAACTGGAAGAGTGACACACAAAGGTCCTGTGGAAGAGACTGTATCTGAGCTGTGCTTTGAAGGAAACCAGAGATTGATTCTTCAGAGGCAGGTAGGTGGTACAATGGATAAAGTGGGAGGCCTGAAGTTAGGAAGATTCATCTTCCTGAGTTCAAATATGGCCTCCAACACTTACTATATATGGGGTCCTGGGAAAGTCATTTAACCTTATTTGCCTCCATTTCCTTATCTGTAAAATAAATTGGAGAAGGAAATGGCAAATCACTCCAGTATTTTCACAAAACAAAACAAACAAACAAATGGGATCACAAAGAGCTGGACATGATTGAAGGGAGTAAACAACAAAGGAAATTCTTCAAAGTAAGGCAGGAATACCTTCCTGAAATGGGGCAATAGTTTATATACAAAGGTACCTTCTAACAGATCTTCCTGGATCCTTTATCCAGCTGGGAGCGTAATCTTTCTTCTTTGCATGAACCTGCCCATGTAACACTTTTGTTTTAAAATCATCAGTGGGCTCCCTATGACTTCCTAAGTAAAATTCAAACAACTCTGGCATTCATGTATTCCATTATGTGGCACCAACCTACTTTTCCAGCCTTATCTTATACTACTCCCCTACGCCACTCTGTGCTCCACTTTGTGCTCCACAGTGAAGATGGACCACTCTCTGCCCCACCCCCACCACAACCCCGGAAGTGGGGTGATGCTTTCTGGGCTCCATACTTTGGCTCCAAAAGCTATTTATTTTTAAAATTCTTTTCTGGAAAGGGAAACTTTGCTAGTACAAATCTCATCCATTCTTTAAAGCACAGCTAAAGTCTTTCTTTCTCCCAGAAGTTTTTCTTTTTGCATGGCATAACAGAGTATTACACTTGGAGGTGAAAAGATCAGAATTCAAATCCCATCTCTGGCATCTACTAGTATGACCAAGGATGTCACTTAACTTCACTAATACTCAAGTTCCTCATCCGTAAAATGGATAGGGGTGGGGGGAGTTGGGGAGAAGTGCTTTGCAAACTTGAAAGGAATACATGTGCCTATTATTATCATCTTCCCTCTCAGAACTCCTATAGCATTTTACTTTGTTACTTTGTAATACATGATCATAAAATAATATGTATTATACTTGTCTGTTGGTGTCACATCTCCCCTAAGAGATCATAAGGTCCTTGATGGCAGAGATGGTTTCTTACTTAAACTATGTAGTGCTCTGCACTAGTATTGAAAGTATCATTTTTTATAGATGAATAAACTGAGATCCAGAAGGGTAAAATTACTTCTTCATGGCTGTATAGCTAGAACATGGTAGACCTAGAATTTGAATCCACATTTTTGATTCTAAATTTATTGCTGTTCCTACTCTACCACCTGGGCAGCTAGATGGCAAAATGAGCTAAAGTCAGGAAGACTCATCTTCCTGAGTTCAAATTTGGCCTCAGATGCTTACTAGCTGTGGGACCCTGGGCAAGTCACTTAACCCTGTTTGCCTTAGTTTCTTCATCTCCAGAATTAGCTGGAGAAGGAAATAGTAAACTGTTCTAGAATCTTTGCCAAGAAAAGCCCAAGTGAAGTCATAAAGAATCAGAAATGGCTGAAATAACTGAACAAAAACTATCACATTGTCTCTGTAAGAATTGGCCTGCATTTCCCATGAGAGCCTAGCCTTCATCTGCTTTCATGTTTAATTTCATTATATTTTTGAGCTGGTGTTTTATTATGCTTTTGCTCAATCAAGGCATTTTGGAAATTTAAAACTATTTGTTTTCATTTGGTTTTCAAGTGGGTTTTCCCTCGAGGAAATGCAAATCTCATTAAACATTTTTTCATCTTGTAGCCAAGATAGATATAGTGACTGAAAGGAATCTAAAGTCTTCCTTCTTTGCATTATTCATAGACTTTGGGATTAGATTTTATTTGTTGCCTAAAAGAAACTATTTTTATAGAAAAATGGGTACTAGACTGTAAAATTAAAGACCTGGATTCTGGTTCTAGCTCTCCAAGCTTTGTAATCTTGGGCAATTCACTAATGTTGTGCCTCAGTTTCCCTATCTTTCAAGTGAGGAAAATGTCTGGATGACTGTGATAATCAAACAAGAAAATGGATAAATACTATATAAATGTCAGCTGATATTACTATTTTCATATAAAGACTCATGAGGACCGTTGGAATGATGGTGGTGATAATTTAATCATTAAGTATGGTTGGAAATTAAATATGCAAAAAAGTTTGATAACTAAATGCAAAATGGCATGTTAGAAAGAGCATTAGATTAGGGATAGAACTTGGCATAAAGGACCTGTTTGATCTTAGACAAGTCTCTCGATTTCTTGGTCCTCAATTTGCTCATCCATAAAATGCAAGTGTTGAACTTCTAGCTCAAAAGTTGTGATCCTATTGCCAATAAGGTATTGCTGATCATTTTTTAGTAGGTAAATAAGAGCAGCCTTCCAATTATTCTCTGGGACCCTCTCTGTACACAATCTGGAGAGTGAAGTTCTCTCCTTGGTGGAAAGGAGATTCAAAAGTGTTGCCAGTTTGAAAGCTAACCACACAACAAAGTAAACTTTTCAATTAAAAATTATTATGGGAAATATATCATAATAAATCATGGAATCAAAGCTCAGTTTTCTTGGGTTAGTGGCTTTCCTTCCATCTTCTGCCCAATTTTAGTCATTCTAGCCTATGAATGGACAAGACATGTCTCATGTAGGGGCCATGTATGCCATGAATAAGATGCTCTGGGCCAAGGATGCCAAAGCAGAAGGTGAAGGGCATGGTGCTATCCAGCATTCTATGCCTGAGAAACTTAAATTTGGCACTGCCTCATTTCTGAAATTCATGAAACACACAGGATCACCTTAGCTACACTAGTAAAATGAAGAACCTATACATTAGTTCCTAAGGCCAAGAATGATTGGGGTACAAGCCAAGGTTTACAGGTAGGTGTTCAGACAAGGAAATTAAAAATGAAAGGTGAAACCCAAGTGATGGGGACAAGTACCCTGGAGAGCTCTGAGATGGAATACCAAATAGGGTTAAGAAGTCTGGTTCTAGACCTGAAGTCAAATCGGAATCTGGAGAAAGTCTTGTAACTATAGCTAGGGCAGAGTGGGACTTGGAACCCAGATATGGACCCACACCTAGACCTTAAGCTACGACTGGAGCTGGGATATAGGGATAAAGCTATCCCTATTTCTGGGAAAGTGAAAGACTCAGAATTTATAACCAATATCTTTGAGGGTCACATTTTAGCTTTTTCTTTGTACTCATAGATATTGAGGATTCAAACTCTCCTCTCCTTTTTTGCTCATTCTTTCTAATAAAGTTAAAGGTCAGAAATTATTCTCCATATACACTCCTCACCCAGTATATATATATATATATATATATATATATATATATATATATATATATATATATATATATATATTTGTTTATTTATTTGTTTATTTATTTATTTATTTTTGACAAAGTTGACCCAGTGGAGGATTAAGTGAGTCACTATTAATGTCACGATTGGCTGTACGTTTGCCAGTATTGACTTTAAAAATCAGAATGGTAGTTTGCTTGCATCATGGATTGCATGTGATCTAGTCATCCACTGGAGCTTAAAGATAATATCTTTCTGAAGGTCAGCCGTGCCCAGTTCATTGTCCCCTAGGCTATAGCTATGCTTCAGTATGAAACATTTATAAAGCAGAAAAAAGAGTGAATCCGTAGTTGGCTGGTTGTCAAACATTCCATTTCCACCAGTACCAAATCTCTTTACTGTTCCATTTCTTGATCCCTCTAGCCTACACACTGAGCTTATTGGTAAGTTTGGGAACCAAAATGTAAATACTATTCAAGCCCTACTAGATAGCTAAGGCTATGCACCTATATGACTCTATTTGAGCCTCCAATGCCCAAAGACTAGAAAATTCCTATTTAAAGAAAAGATTAGACTGAGAGAATTAGTAAGATTAGATAAGTATGTCTCTGCTTTGTTTGAAAGAGCTTGGTCTCTGGGGCTAAGAAACTTTTTTCTGGATGAAAGACATTTCATTCAGAACTCTGCAAGGGACAAAAGAAAACTGATACTTAAGGAGGGGAGGAACCCAAAAGGTTGTTTGTTGTTTCCCTCTAGTGACAATTTTTGCTGGTCCCATGAAAAGGTGCAAAGGTTGCTACATTTCAAAAACAACTGTGGAAAACCTGAAAACGTTTAATTAAAAGAGTCTGGCAGAGCCTACTCTTCTTATGAGGAAGAGGGAGAATTTCAGCCAAGGACCACAGTTGAATCCAGAAGATGGAAACAAGGAGAAGTTTTACTACCATGTACCAAGTGTTTGACTTTGGTCATAGCCAGTAAGGACTACATGCCCAGGGGAGATCAAAGAGTAAAGCAATGCCATTAGCTGAGGACATCAACAACTCTGCAGCATCAAAGGTGTGAGCTGCTATTCTGCACATATGCCCTGACCAAACATAGGCATTACAAGTGAGCATCTCTGCACATGTTCTCTCCATATGTCCACTCTTTCCAATATTGCTTCAGGTGTTAGAGTGTGCTCCAGATTTAGAGAGAAAATGTTCTATTGACACCTTTCTTACTATGCTATTTCACTGAATCCCTTTGCTTTGAACTAAGCATGTTGTCTGGCTGGTCAATACTAGTAAACACAATGTTGAGGATCATGATCTAAGGTTTTGAGTAAAACATCTTGAACTTGGGATATCCTTGTCCATAAGGATCCCTTCAGTGATTTGGAGGATGCCTCTATGTACTACATAAGAAAAAGTTTCTAGAAGAGCTAATTGATACTTAAAAAAAAAAAACCTTATCTTTTGTCTTAGTGTCAATTCTAAGATAGAAGAGCAGCAAGAGCTAAACAATTGGAGTTAAGTGACTTGCCCGGGGTCATGTATAGAGGGAATTTCATTCCCTCCCCCTCCTAGATTGCAGGCCCAGTTCATCACATTCTTCACAGGCCAGCACTTTGTCCATGAATGTAAATGAAAGGCCATGAGTGGAGCCCAGAGGGGTCTTTTTGGGGCACTCACTCACTACTTGCTGGAAGAGGCAGGTGAGAGACAGATGGAGATTCCTGCAGGACCAACTACACATGGTCAAACCTAGAGTAAGGAAAAGACTTTAAATGTATGCTTATCTACCTTTTCTATCTCAAGTGATTATTAATAAACTTTATGGAAAATAACTTTTAGATATGAATTTAAATCTAAAAGTCATATAGCTAGGAAGTATCTCAGGTCAGATTTGAACCCAGGTCCTCCTGAATCCAAGCTTGGCTCTCTATTCCTGTACTACCTACCTGCACTTTCTCTATTACTGTTCAGGGTACCACCATCCTCCCTATCATCTGGGCTCACAACCTGATTGTCATTCTCAACTTCTTTCTCTCTCTCTCTCTCTCTCTCTCTCTCTCTCTCTCGTCAATTTTACCTTTGTCATATCTCTTTTAGAGAACTCCTCTCCACTCACACAGCCATCACTCTGTTGCAGGTCTTCCTCACCTCACACCTGGATTACAGTAATAACTGGTTGATTTCCCAAGAGATCTTAGCACATAGTAGGTGTTACATTGTTCCCTTCCCTTTCCCCACTCCCACTGCAGGCCATATTAAATTGGTCTTACTAAAATGCAGATTTGACACATCACCCTTCCTATTCAATAAACTCCAGTGGCTCCTTATCACTTCCATGATCAAATATAAGCTCTCCTATTTGGGGTTCAAAGTCCTTTATAACTTAGCCCCTTCCTCTCTTTCCAAATTGTTTTATATCTTATTCTTCCCCAAATACTCTCTGATCTAGTAACACTGGCCTCCTTGATGTTCCTTACACAAAAGGAACATTTCCTCACTCTTCATTTTCATTGGTTATTCCCTAAGTCTGAGATTCTCTCCCTCTTCACTATTTCTTCTTGGCTTCCCTTAAGTCTCTGGGGGAAAAAAAAACCCACTTTCTATAAGAAGCTTTTCTTGGTCCCTCTTAATTCTAGTGCCTCTGTCTGCCAATTATTTTCGATTTATCCAGTCTACATCTTGTTTGTATGGAGTTGTATACAAGTTGATTACCATACTAGACCATGAGCTACTTGAAAGTAGGGATTGTGTGACAAGGAAATCACTTTTAAAAGACTGATATATATTAATTTAAGGTCGCCAAGGAATTCAGCTATGTAATTCCTAAATGAAAACTCAAGTCAGCCGTCAACCTTTTATAGAGTTTAATTACAGACAGGAGGAAGAAAAGAATTAGAGATAGAGAGAGAGAGGGAGAGAGAAAGGGGAGAGAAGGGAATAGGGCTTAAATACCCCTTCTGTTTAGGCTGGGCCAAAAGGCCCAAGCCCTTAGATAGCTGAGGCAAAGAAAAGAGATCAGTCCCTATTACTCACGTGACCAAAATGGAGAAACAGTCTCAGAGCCCCCACCTTCAGCTTCCTTCAGAGCAAGCTTCTCAGAGCACCTCTCCAACCACTCAGCGCCAAAACTCTCCAACCACCCCCTCAGTCCTCAGACCCCTCTCTCTTTAAGGAAACCATCCAAGTTTCCTCCCCTCAGTTCTCACATCTACCAATCACTGTCCATCATTTTCCCTGTGCCAATGGTGGCTCTAGCTTAACCCAGGACCTCCCAGAGGTCTGGGCTTTGCACATGTCTGTTGGAGGTCATATTCTCAAATAATTAAATTTTGATCTATGCTGCAGCCCTTCCTAAATCCTGTTAGGACTGAGTGGGGTGGAAATTGTATTTTCCAAGACCTGATTCTGTCATTCCAAGTATCTCTATTGTATCAATTCTAAAATCAATCATGACTCAAAGAAATTCCTGTTCTGTGCTTAAGCATAGGTCAAAGCCCTTTCCATTGTTCAGCAAAAGGTTTCTGTCCTAAAGTAATCTTAAGAAGGGAGGAGAAGGAACCTCCCATGCCAATGGGGTTCACATTCCAATACACTATCAGTAAGAAATTTTCCAAGTATGAAATTTCCCAATGGTGAAATTTCCAACATTTATAAGTCTAAGAAATTTTAAGGTTTACAATTGTCTTTTGCCTTTTTTTATTCCCCAATATAATGCCTCCCACCTAATTGGCACTTAATAAATGGTTGTTGACTGGTAGTTGAATGGGCTCAAATCCTACCTCTCATGCCCAATATCTGTATCACTGTAGGACAGTCAACTCTTCTTCAAAGTCTCTGTTTTATCATTCATAAAAGGAAGAAGTTGGGCATGATGGCATCTCTGGTCCCATCATGCTGATTCCATGGTCCTTCATGATATCTTCCATGTCCCTTCCTTCTCTTCCTACTAACTCAGATTTTATTGTGATATAAAGTATACAAAGCTCTTTCCTCAAAGGACAGCAAGGCACATAATACATATTATCACTCATATTTTACAAATGAGAAAACTGAAGATTAAAAGATCATTTAGGCCAACCCTCTCATTTTACCCCCAAAGATGCAAAGTGCGTTGATTAAGATCATCAAGCTAATTAATATGTATAATTGAAAATCTAGTACCCTAAAAAAGAACCACATTTCCCAGGATTCCACTGACTTCCTGTCATTATGTACTTCCTATAGATAGGGGATATTAGGAGGGGACATGGAAGGTCCCAACTCTTTACTTCTGGTCCTGAGCTTGGTGGTGGTAAGGCAAGTGTTTGGACTGGCTGATCAGTCATGGGCACATGTTCTTTATTTTGTATCTTCTTTATTCCTTGATTTCTTAATGATCATTAATAAATCTCTTAAAATATAATATTTTATTAGAGATTTAATTTTTACAGTGGCAAAGTTAAAACCAGAGCCCAGATCTTTCTAACCCTAACCAAAGTGCTTTTTCTATTACATCATATTTCCATCTTTGATTTGGATTGTAGTCAAGTGTACATACGGTCAATTCAATTGAGTTTACTTGAACTATGTCTCTCAAATAAGCAGTTAGACTCCAAATAACCAGTTTCACTTTTTCAACTAATGTTTCATTGCCACAGAAACATAACTAGCAAAGGTTAAGGATTCAGAGGACTGATTTGTTGTAAAGAATATGAGACATATTGTCAAGGCAGATAAGAGAGTCAGGAAGGACTAAATTCCAGTACCAACTCTCACACATGCTGCCTGTTTGATCCTAGGCAATTCACTGACCCACACAGTGTCCCTGACAACTCTAGGGCCATAAATTGCTAAGAATATTGGGAATGTCCTCTCTGAGAGCTCCCTACAATCAATAAAATAATATCTAGGTTTAAAAAGAAGGTCCATGTTTGTACAAAAATATTTATAGCTATTCTCTTTGTGGTGGCAAAGAATTGAAAACTAAAGGGATTTCTCTCAAGTGGGGAATGGCAGATCAAATTTTGATCCATGATGCTGATGAAATATTATTATGCTATATGGAATGATGAACAGGATGTTTTCAGAAAAAGCTGGAAAGACCTACATGAACTGATGCAGAGGGAAATAAGCAGAACCAGGAAAACACTGTACAGAGTAAAAGCAATATTGTGGGACAATAAAATGTGATAGACTTTGCTACTAACAGCAAAACAATGATCCAGAACAATTTTGAGGGACTTATGAAAGAGAATTCTATCCACCTCCAGAGAAAGAACTGTTAGAGTAAGAATGCAGATAGAAGTATATGATTTATCACTTGTTTATATGGGTATATGTTTTAGGGTTTTGGTTTTATAAGATTATTCACTTATAGAAATGAATAATATGGAAACTTGTTTTGCATGATAATACATGTATAACATGATAATACATGTATAAAGGACAACACGGCCATCCAATGCAGCTGAGGAAGTCTCCAGGTGTAACGACTTTTCGTGCCAATGGACCCAGGCTTCCAACGCCGAGAGAGTGGGACTGTCTCTGTGCATCGACTTTTCCACTTAAATCTTCATGCACAGGTGTCTTTGTGCACAAAAACGCACAAAGACAATCGTCATCCTCGGTTCGAGAGACAACCAACACACACACATGTATAACCCAGATTTAATTGCTTGCCAGCTCCAAGAGAGGATAAGGAAGAAAGGAGGGAGATAATTTGGATTATATAATTTCAGAAAACTCATGTGGAAATTTGTTATTAAAATAAAACAAGTTCCCAACACACACACACACACACACACACACACACAAGTCCATTTATAACTTTGTTCATTAGCTATTTTAATCATGTCTTGCAAAAATAATGAGGTAGGATGGGAGTCAAGATGGCAGCTTAGGTGCAGCAAAAGCCAAAACCTCTCTAACTATCTTACCATACTAATCTTTTAAAAAGGCTTCAAAAAAGACAGAAATGAAAATCCAATAAGACAAAGCTACAGGACTCTCCTGCTGAACACAACTTGAAAGGTAGACAGAGAGAGTTGATTTACACAGTAGGGAAAGACTAGAAATGAGACTGGGCTGCCAGAACACCTCTCCCCCCACATACTGCACTGAAACATGCAATTAGATGTGGGCTCACCATGGGATTCCTGGGCAAGGGCTACAACCATGATGGAGTACCTCAGATCCACCACTAGACATCCAAGGCTCTGACAGTGGTTGGCAGATAGAAACTTGGGCTGGAGGGGGGGACACAATCTGATTGGGCACCCTCAGCCACCACAGCAGCTGGCTACAGTGAAGATTTTGCCTCAGGGCACTTTTGCTTGGCAGATCAGTTCAACAGGTCTAATTTAGCATGCAGAGAAGAGAGAAGATTGATCATTCCCTCCAGGGCAGAGCAGCTCAAACACCCTGTTCCAGTAAACCAAAAGAGGGGCAAGTTTACAGTCGATAGGGGCTGGAAAATTAGTTTTAAAAAAGGAGGTAACAATTGAAAGCTTCTACAGGAATAAAGAACAAAGAAAAGAACCAATAGAGGACAATGGGATCAAGGAACTTTAAGCAAAACTTCAATAAAAGTCCAGGGAATTGGACTCAGGCACTAGAAGAGCTCAAAAAGGAATTTAAAAATCAAATAAGACAGGTTGAAGAAAAATGGGAAAAGGAAAACAACAGTTTAAAGAGCAAAGTGGATCATCTAGAAACAGAGGCACATGAAATAAAACAAGAAAATAGTGTCTTAAAAGCCAAAATTTACCAACTGGAAAGTGAGGCAAAAAAGTCAAAGGATGAAAACAATGATTTGAAAAGAAGAATGAACCAGTTAGAAAAAGAGGATCAAAATGTCATGGAAGAAATTCAGTCTTTAAAAATCAGAATTGAGCCATTATAAGCTAATGACTATTTGAGACATCAAGAAACAATAAAAAAAAAATCAAAAGAATGAAAAAATAGAAGAAAATATGAAATACCCTACTGGAAAAAAATAGCTGACCTGGAAAATAGATCCATGAGAGACCATTTAAGAATTATTCAACTACCTAAAAGTCACGACCAAAAATAAAGCCTAAACATCATAATAAAGGAAATCATCCAAGAAAACTACCCTGATATTCTTGAACAAGAGGATAAAATGGAGATTGAAAGAATCCATATATCATCTCCTGCATTAAATCCCCAAATGACAACTCCAAGGAATGTTATAACCAAGTTCAAGAGCTCCCAGACCAAGGAGAAAATACTAAAATATGGAGGTAGCATGGAATAATGAGTGAAGTTTGGGGTTTTAGTTAGGAATGCCTTAATTTAAATCCTGACTGATGCTTGCTACCTGTTTGTCCTTGGACAGGTCTATTAACATCAGACAACTCCCTAGGATTTATCAACTAAGCCATATCTTCCTAGGAGAATGGAGTTCTCACAGCTCTTTTGTGGAAAATAGCTGTATCTTACTAACTCTTCAGCTAAGATATAGGAAGTCCATCAATGACTTTTTCCTTCAGGAATAGCAGCTGCTGCCTCTCCCAGTGACTGCTGAATCACAGGTCTACAACTGGAAGGAACTTAAGAATCTATCAATTCCAACTCCCTCATCTTACTGATAGGGAAACTAAAGCCCAAGTAGCCCAAGTCATTCCCCCAAAGTCATGTGAGAAGCAAGCATTGGAGGTAGGTTTTGAATTCAGATCCCAGGCTCCAGAGCTAGTGCTCTTCCTGCTGTGTGACACTATTTGCAGCTTAAGCTATAGCAGCTTGAAGGGAGAAGACTCTGTCTGGAGGCATCACAGTTGTCAAACCCAAGTTCACTGAATTCTCAACCAGGAAAATCTATTTCTCCTTCCTTTTTCTAAAGGAAGAACTTGTGCACTCCCTCTAGAAGATTTGATTTCAATAAAGCCTCAGATAAATGGACAAGTCACTTAACCACTTTCAGCCTCAGTCTCCCCAAATGAAAAATGGGGATCTAAACCACAGGATTGTGAGATTCAAATGAAATACTATTTGTTTCATGCTTAGCACAGTGCCTGGCTCATAGTATTCTCTTAATAAATACTTGTTCTCTTCTTCTCCACCTTCCACCCAAGAAAATTGAATGAATGGATGGATAGATAGAGAATGAATAGACAGACAAATGGACAAATAGGCAAATAAAAGAAAGGATGTTCCAATTTAGGTCCATTAAAGTAGCTAACCATTTTAGCTGGAATAGAAACAGGGCTGAAGTCTGTCTTCTCTAGAGTTCCATGAGCCTGGGCTTTAGGAAGGGGTTCAGGTTTGAAAATTTGTCAAAGGCTAGGAATGTACAAGAATGTAGCTTGAGAGATAATGAACTCACTCCACAGCTAAGAGCTTTAGTGGAGTGATGCTGCTCTATGCAGGCTTCCCAAATGAACTCTAAAATTCAATCTTTCCATCTCTAAAGTTTCACAGCTGCCCTTTCTCCCCTCTTATTATTGACAGTTCCTAACTATTTCCATAATCTAGTGCAAAACAAAGACTTGACTTCTCCCTCCCACACCAGAATCATCCTTGGAATTGTCTCAATTTCCCATGAACATTTGCAAACAGGGAGTGGGGAACCAGCTCACAAATTGAATCAATGGCATGGTTTTGTTAGCAGCTTCCATCTTTCTTCAGAAATGCAATGTCTGTATAAAGCAGGATGAAGGAAATGTTTCCATGAGCCAATGGAGTGACTAATTATTTTTTTCCAATTACATCCTTTTGTCATTGTACATCCTCTGCTGTTCAAACTAACCTTTGATCTCCAAGTTAATCACAACTGTCACCCTACATTCCAGCTGCTTTCCTTCAGGCTCTTTTCACTGTTTTTTGGAAGGTCTGTACACATCACATGAGCTGAGGGTTGGATCATTATGGGAAATCTAGGAGTGGAACCTGAGGGATCCAGGCATTTGAAATTCCACTAGGAAACAAATGATGCATTATTACAAAGGACAGCCAGCCTCACATAGAAGATATGAAATGACTCCTTCCCTTTACAATGATGGGAGGTGAAAGAGAATGCATGATTGTAAAAAGTTGCACATATTTTCAGATGTTTTTCCATGTACTGATTATTCCCCCCTTTCATCATTTTTTTCTTTTAAAATTCTCTGGCTTCCTTCCTCTTCATCCTTCACTTTTCTGCTGATCCCCATGGTTGCCTCTTTTTATCTTAATTCTTCTCTAGTCACTTCTACCAAAAAACAAGGCCACAGTTACCACTAAACTTTTGGAGGTCATTCAGTTCTATCTAGATATGAACTCCAAAGTTCCAAATGATTAGGACCCATTCAGCAATGGAAAAAAAGATGAAGGCCCTCCTCCCTCACATCCTTTGACTTCTTCACACTATATATTCTTCCTTCTTCCTTGTCCTTCACTCCCCTGCTGCTCACCATGGTTACCTTATCTTAGCTTAATTCTTGTCTAGTGCTTTCTACCAAAAACAAAGCCACAGTTGCCATCAGCTAGGCAGGTAGGTGATGCAATGGATAGAATAGTGGACCTGGAGTCAGCAAGACCTGAGTTCAAATTTGGCCTCATATACTTACTAGCTGTTTAACCCTGACCAAATCACTCAACATCTGTTTGCCTTTGGTTCCTCATCTGTAAAATGGAGTAACAGCACCTACCTTCCAAGGTTGTTATAAGGACCAAATGGGATAAATAAAGCACTTAGCAAGTGCCTCACTCAGAGTAAACATCACATAAATGTTAGCTTTTTAAATTATTTTTATCCATTTCAAAATACCCATTAAGTAGCTCACAATTCAAAACTGGAACTTAGGAGAGAAACTCAGGCTAGAAATATAGATAGATATGAGAGTCACCTGCATATGTTCAATATTTGAACCCATGAGAACTAATAAGGTCAACAAATGAGACAGTTTAGAGAAAAAAAAAGAAAGAATCAAGAACAGAGCCTTGGGGTAAACCCCTAGTTTGTGGCTATGATATGGAAGATGCTACAGCAAAGGAGGTTGACAAGGAATAGTCAAACTGGTGGGACTATCTAGACATGGGGTACCATAAAACTCAGAGATGAGAGAGCTATCTAGGAGCAGAGGGTAGTCAGCTGGGTCAAATGCTACACAGAGTTTGAGAAGGATGAGGACCAAGATGGATAAAGCTATTAAATTTGACTATTAGGAGACAGATGGTAACTTTGGAGCGAGCAGTGATTTCTGGTAACTTTTGGAGACTCATGGGATCTGAAACCAAAGTAAAGGGATTTTAGAGAGGATATGAATTGTGCAAAGTCTCCAACTGGGGAATAGCTGAATAAACTGTGCTATATGAATATAATGGAATTCTACAGTACAGCAAGAAATGATGGAGAGAGATAGCTAGTTGGCTCAGTGGATAGAGGCCTGCAGGCAGGAGAATCTATGTTCAAATCTCACCTTGGACACTTCTTAGCTGTGTGACCCCGAGCAAGTCACTCAACTCCTCTCTGCCTAGCCCTTGTCCTTCTGTCTCAGAGTTGTTAATAAGTAAGGGTTTTTTTAAAAAAGAAATGATGAAGGAAGGAAGGAAATAAGCATTTTAGTGCCTACTATATGCCAGGGACTATGCTAAGCACTTTGCAAATATTATCTTATTCTATTTTCACAACAACCCCAGGAGGTATGTACTATTATTATCCCTATTTTACAGTTGAGGAAACCACAGTAGAATAGAAGTTAGTGACTTGCCCAGGATCACACAGCAAGCAAATGTATGAGATTGGATTTGAATTCAGTTCTTCCTGACTCCTAGCCAAGTATTCTTTCCATTGTTTCATCTAGTATATTTATTATCCCCATTTTATAGTTGATGGGAAGATAGGGATGAGGGTAACAGAAAGGTAGAAGTCAACAAACAACTTCCGGTTAAGATGGCGGCTTAGAGAAAGCTAAAGCTCAGATCTCCGGAAAACCCTTCCCTACCGATCTCAAAATATAAGCTCCTAAGGCGCCGAAATTCAAAACGATCAACAGCACAGACCCTGGGAACCCTCCTCCTGGACCTGGACCCGGTTCAAAAGGTACGGCTCCCCTCAAAAGCCAGAACCGGAGATCACTCGGACCTCAGGGGTAGGAGCGCAGAGTCCAAGGCTCCCGGAAGCCGCAGCCCTGCCCGGCTGAGAGAGCAGAACCCTCAGGGCCTTCTACCCGAGTCCCAGTGAAAGTTACTGCCTGGGGCTTCCGCTGAAGAGAGCTGGTCGAAACAACAGCAACCCTCAGGGCGGGCAAGACAGCCTCACGGGCTGGATCCTGCTATCCAAGTCTCAGTGAAAGTCCTTGCCCTAGAGCTTGGGAAAGCTGCAGCCCATCCCCCCGCAGGCCTACGAAACAGCCTCACGGCCAGCGATTCTGAAGGCAACTTCCGGAAAGCGAGCCGGGGGGAGAGTGTGGCCTCGTGGTCCGACCCTTCCATTCCAGCTCCAGTGAAGCATATTCAGTTTAACCCAGGGAAAGCTCTTAGAACCAACATCTGCCCAGGACTAAAGCCTCAGATCACCAGAGATAATAAAAGCTAATCCTCCACATTCAGAGATGACAAACTCCACAGAAGCACAGAAGCCCCAAAATACCAAGAAAAATAAGAAGAAAGGGGCGACTTTGGACACATTCTATGGAGCCAAAATACAAAATACAGAGCAGATAGAAGAAGATATACAAGAAAATTCTCCAAAATCTTCCAAAGGAAATAGAAACTCTCCACAAACCCATGAAGAATTTGAATCAGAAATGACCAAAAAGATGGAAGCCCTCTGGGAGGAAAAGTGGGAAATAATGCAAAAGAAATTCATGCATCTACAAAACCAGTTTGACCAAACTGTAAAAGAAAACCAGGCTTTAAAGCAAGAACTAATAAAGCAAAGCCAAAACACCAAGAAATTAGAAGAGAACATAAAATATCTCACCGACAAGGTGATAGATCTGGAAAATAGAGGGAGAAGAGAAAATTTAAGAATAATTGGACTCCCAGAAAAGCCAGAAATAAACACCACACTGGACATGGTGATACAAGATATAATCAAAGAAAATTGCCCAGAGATTCTAGAACAAGGGGGCAATACAGCCACTGACAGAGCTCACAGAACACCTTCTACACTAAACCCCCAAAAGACAACTCCCAGGAATGTAATTGCCAAATTCCAAAGCTATCAAACAAAAGAAAAAATCCTACAGGAAGCCAGAAAAAGACAATTTAGATATAAAGGAATGCCAATCAGGGTCACACAAGACCTTGCAAGTTCTACTCTGAATGATCGTAAGGCATGGAACATGATCTTCAGAAAGGCAAGAGAGCTGGGTCTCCAACCAAGAATCAGCTACCCAGCAAAACTGACTATATACTTCCAGGGGAAAGTATGGGCATTCAACAAAATAGAAGACTTCCAACTTTTTGCAAAGAAAAGACCAGAGCTCTGTGGAAAGTTTGATACCGAAAATCAAAGAGCAAGGAATACCTGAAAAGGTAAATATTAAGGAAAGGGGGAAAATGTTATCTTCTTCTTTTACTCAAACTCTCTTCTATAAGGACCACATTTATATCAATCTATGTATGCTAATATGTGGGGAAAATGTAATGTATAAATAGGGGGTAAAGAAAGACCAAATAGAATAATCTTTCTCACACAAAGATTCACATGGGAAGGGGAGGGGAAGAAAACTCCTATAAGAAGGAGAGGAAGAGAGGGGGGGGGCGGTTTACTTAAACCTCAATCTCAGGGAAATCAACTCTGAGAGGGAAAAACATCCAGATCCATTGGGATCTTGAATTCTATCTTACCCAACAAGGGTAAGGAGAAGGGAAAACCAAGGGGGGGAGGGGGAGAGGGAGAACAAAAAGGGAGGGAAAGAGAGGGGGGAAGGGGAGGGAAGAAAAAGGGAGGGACTAAAAAGGGAAACATCAAGGGAGGGGACAAGGGGCACTGATTCAAAGTAAATCACTGGACTAAAAGGTAGAGCCGAAGAAGAAAAGGTTAGAATTAGGGAAGGCAATCAAAATGCCAGGGAGTCCACAAATGACAATCATAACTTTGAACGTGAATGGGATGAACTCACCCATAAAACGTAGACGAATAGCAGAATGGATTAGAATCCAAAACCCTACCATATGTTGTCTTCAAGAAACACACATGAGGCGGGTTGACACCCACAAGGTCAGAATTAAAGGATGGAGTAAGACCTTCTGGGCCTCAACTGACAGAAAGAAGGCAGGAGTGGTAATCATGATATCTGATAAAGCCAATGCAAAAATAGACCTGATCAAAAGGGATAGGGAAGGTAATTATATTTTGTTAAAAGGGACTCTAGACAACGAGGAAATATCATTAATCAACATGTATGCACCAAATAATATAGCACCCAAATTTCTAATGGAGAAACTAGGTGAATTGAAGGAAGAAATAGACAATAAAACCATACTAGTGGGAGACTTAAACCAACCATTATCAAATTTAGATAAATCAAATCAAAAAATAAATAAGAAAGAGGTAAAAGAAGTGAATGAAATCTTAGAAAAATTAGAATTAATAGACATATGGAGAAAAATAAATAGGGATAAAAAGGAATACACCTTCTTCTCAGCACCACATGGCACATTCACAAAAATTGACCATACATTAGGTCACAGAAACATAGCACACAAATGCAAAAAAGCAAAAATAATGAATGCAGCCTTCTCAGATCACAAGGCAATAAAAATAATGATTAGTAATGGTACATGGAAAACCAAATCTAAAACCAATTGGAAATTAAACAATATGATACTCCAAAACTGTTTAGTTAAAGAAGAAATCATAGAAACAATTAATAATTTCATCAAGGAAAATGACAATGGCGAAACATCCTTTCAAACCTTTTGGGATGCAGCCAAAGCGGTAATCAGAGGCAAATTCATATCCCTGAAAGCTTATATTAACAAACAAGGGAGAGCAGAGATCAATCAATTGGAAATGCAATTGAAAAAACTCGAAAGCGATCAAATTAAAAACCCCCAGCAGAAAACCAAATTAGAAATCCTAAAAATTAAGGGAGAAATTAATAAAATCGAAAGTGATAGAACTATTGATTTAATAAATAAGACAAGAAGCTGGTACTTTGAAAAAACAAACAAAATAGACAAAGTACTGGTCAATCTAATTAAAAAAAGGAAGGAAGAAAAGCAAATTCACAGCATTAAAGATGAAAAGGGGGACAGCACCTCCAATGAGGAGGAAATTAAGGCAATCATTAGAAATTACTTTGCCCAATTATATGGCAACAAATACACCAATTTAGGAGAAATGGATGAATATATACAAAAATACAAACTGCCTAGACTAACAGAAGAGGAAATAGAATTCTTAAATAATCCCATATCAGAAATTGAAAGCCATCAAGCCATCAAAGAACTTCCTAAGAAAAAATCCCCAGGGCCTGATGGATTCACCTGTGAATTCTATCAAACATTCAGAGAACAGTTAACCCCAATACTATACAAACTATTTGACATAATAAGCAAAGAGGGAGTTCTACCAAACTCCTTTTACGACACAAACATGGTACTGATTCCAAAACCAGGCAGGTTAAAAACAGAGAAAGAAAACTATAGGCCAATCTCCCTAATGAATATAGATGCAAAAATCTTAAATAGGATACTAGCAAAAAGACTCCAGCAAGTGATCAGAAGGGTCATTCACCATGATCAAGTAGGATTCATACCAGGGATGCAGGGCTGGTTCAACATTAGGAAAACCATCCACATAATTGACCACATCAACAAGCAAACTAGCAAGAACCACATGATTATCTCAATAGATGCAGAAAAAGCCTTTGATAAAATACAACACCCATTCCTATTAAAAACACTAGAAAGCATAGGAATAGAAGGGTCATTCCTAAAAATAATAAACAGTATATATCTAAAACCAACAGCTAATATCATCTGCAATGGGGATAAACTAGATGCATTCCCAATAAGATCAGGAGTGAAACAAGGATGCCCATTATCACCCCTACTATTTGACATTGTACTAGAAACACTAGCAGTAGCAATTAGAGAAGATAAAGAAATTGAAGGCATCAAAATAGGCAAGGAGGAGACCAAGTTATCACTCTTTGCGGATGACATGATGGTCTACTTAAAGAATCCTAGAGATTCAACCAAAAAGCTAATTGAAATAATCAACAACTTTAGCAAAGTTGCAGGATACAAAATAAACCCACATAAATCATCAGCTTTTCTATATATCTCCAACACAGCTCAGCAGCAAGAACTAGAAAGAGAAATCCCATTCAAAATCACCTTAGACAAAATAAAATACCTAGGAATCTATCTCCCAAGACAAACACAGGAACTATATGAACACAACTACAAAACACTCGCCACACAACTAAAACTAGACCTGAACAAATGGAAAAACATTAACTGCTCATGGATAGGACGAGCCAATATAATAAAAATGACCATCCTACCCAAACTTATTTATCTATTTAGTGCCATACCCATTGAACTACCAAAATACTTCTTCACTGATTTAGAAAAAACCATAACAAAGTTCATTTGGAAGAACAAAAGATCAAGGATATCCAGGGAAATAATGAAAAAAAACACATACGATGGGGGCCTTGCAGTCCCTGACCTAAAACTATATTACAAAGCAGCAGTCATCAAAACAATTTGGTACTGGCTAAGAAACAGAAAGGAAGATCAGTGGAATAGACTGGGGGAAAGCGACCTCAGCAAGACAGTATACGATAAACCCAAAGATCCCAGCTTTTGGGACAAAAATCCACTATTCGATAAAAACTGCTGGGAAAATTGGAAGACAGTGTGGGAGAGACTAGGAATAGATCAACACCTCACACCCTACACCAAGATAAATTCAAAATGGGTGAGTGACTTAAACATAAAGAAGGAAACCATAAGTAAATTGGGTAAACACAGAATAGTATACATGTCAGACCTTTGGGAGGGGAAAGGCTTTAAAACCAAGCAAGATATAGAAAGAATCACAAAATGTAAAATAAATAATTTTGACTACATCAAACTAAAAAGCTTTTGTACAAACAAAACCAATATAACTAAAATCAGAAGGGAAACAACAAATTGGGAAAAAATCTTCATAGAAACCTCTGACAAAGGTTTAATTACTCATATTTATAATGAGCTAAATCAATTGTACAAAAAATCAAGCCATTCTCCAATTGATAAATGGGCAAGGGACATGGATAGGCAGTTATCAGATAAAGAAATCAAAACTATTAACAAGCACATGAAGAAGTGTTCTACATCTCTTATAATCAGAGAGATGCAAATCAAAACAACTCTGAGGTATCACCTCACACCTAGCAGATTGGCTAACATAACAGCAAAGGAAAGTAATGAATGCTGGAGGGGATGTGGCAAAGTAGGGACATTGATTCATTGCTGGTGGAGTTGTGAATTGATCCAACCATTCTGGAGGGCAATTTGGAGCTATGCCCAAAGGGCGACAAAAGAATATCTACCCTTTGACCCAGCCATAGCACTGCTGGGTCTGTACCCCAAAGAGATAATGGACAAAAAGACTTGTACAAAAATATTCATAGCCGCGCTCTTTGTGGTGGCCCAAAACTGGAAAACGAGGGGATGCCCATCAATTGGGGAATGGCTGAACAAACTGTGGTATATGTTGGTGATGGAGTACTATTGTGCTAAAAGGAATAATAAAGTGGAGAAGTTCCATGGAGACTGGAACAACCTCCAGGAAGTGATGCAGAGCGAGAGGAGCAGAACCAGGAGAACATTGTACACAGAGACTAATACACTGTGGTATAATCAAACGTAATGGACTTCTCCATTAGTGGCGGTGTAATGTCCCTGAACAACTTGCAGGGATCCAGGAGAAAAAAACACCATTCATAAGCAAAGGATAAACTATGGGAGTGGAAACACCGAGGAAAAGCAACTGCCTGAATACAGAGGTTGAGGGGACATGACAGAGGACAGACTCTAAATGAACACTCTAGTGCAAATACTATCAACAAAGCAATGGGTTCAAATCAAGAAAACATCTAATGCCCAGTGGACTTACGCGTCGGCTATGGGGGGTGGGGGGGAGGAAAAGAAAATGATCTTTAACGAATAATGCTTGGAAATGATCAAATAAAATATATTAAAAAAATAAAAAAAAAGTCAACAAACATTCATTAAGTGCCTACTATGTGCATATTTATGACTAGAAGAAATTCAGAGAAATGTGAGAAAACTTGTATGAAGAAATGCAAAAGGAGAAAATAGAACCAGGAGACCAATATAGATGATAACCACAATAACAGAAATTAAGACACTAAAATGCTGATTAATTATAAGGGACAATGTTGGTTCCGGTGAGCAGACAATAAAATACATAATTGTTTTCTGAGTAGAGAGATGTGGAATTTTCTAGATGCTGTCAAATGTGGCAATTTTCTACCAGTCTATCTTTTTTACTGTTTGTCTTTGTCCCAAAGGGTGGTGTAGGGAGAGAGGAGACACACATCAGGAAATAACCGTCATTTTGTCAAAAATCAGATCTCTTAAAATAGGAAGAGATAAAAAACAGCCCATAGTCTCTACAGGTGAGATGGTCCAATAGGAAGAAGACAGCTAAAAGGGTTGGAGACCCTGGATCAATGTGTAGACAAATCAAGTGCCCTCCCTGGCAATTGCCAGCTCCAGATCTGGAACTCATCCCTGACATTTCTCTCCCTCCTTCCCTGGGCTGTTGTTATAAGCACCAGCTGAAATAATGGGCCAGATCTCAACAGAGATTAGCTGGCTGTAAATATGCCCTGACTGGAGCAAGCCTCTAGCCTACAGGTGCAAGATCACTGACAACAGATGGCGAGGCCAGTAGGAAAGGACATGTACTTTATATGCAAACAGCCTATGTAGGTCAGGCTTGAGAGCCCAAAGGGAGGACAGCTCCATTTAGAAAAATCATAGCAAATAAAGTAAACTTCTTTCTATTATCCAGGAGGCTGTTTTAAATGTCACTTAATATGACAGACTACTCTTGGATTGAATTTAACTACAGTCAACAGACATTTATTTATTTTGTACCTACTAAGTGCTAGGCACTGTGATGGGGAGGCTGTTGTTTATGTTGAATCATTTTGTGACCTTATTGGGAGTTTTCTTAGCAAAGATCCGGGAACAGTTTGCCCTTTCCTTTGCCAACTCATTTTACAGATGAGGAAACTGAGACCAATGGAGTTAAGTAACTTGCCCAGGATCCCATAACCAGTATGTGTCTGAGACCAGATTTGAACTCAGGAAGATGTCTTTCTGATCCTAAGGCCAGTGCTCTATCCATTGTACCACCTAAATGCCCCTACATGATGGGGATACAATGACTAAAAAATGAAACAAGCCCTCAAAGGGGTGTACATTCTACTGGAGGTATACCACATGCATGTATACAGAGAAATATAATAAAAATGCAACAACAAAATGTAATTTTTGAAGCGAGAGCTCTTGCTCAGAGAGGATTGAAAGAGGTTTTGCATGAACTGAGCCTTGGAGGAAGAAAATATACATTCCGAAAGATTAGCTTCCAGGAATGAGGGGTGCCCAGAGCAAAGCAGAGAGATGAGAAATAAAATCATGAACTCAGGTGATAGGGAGTGGCCCAGCTCGCCTGCACTATGGAACATGTGAAAAGGGGCAAAATGAATTAAGGCTAGAAGGATAGGTGTGAACCAAGTTAGCCAAGACCTTGGATGTTGGGGTAAGAAGGCTTTGAGGAGAAAAGAAATACAAGCCATCCTCTCCTTTAGAATGATTATTTTGGTAGTTGTATGGAAGATGAGAGGAAAGAAACTGGAGAGAGGGAAACCAAGATTTAATAGAGTGCTTGAAGGAAGCTTGAACTAGGGAGATGGTCATATGATGGAGATAAGGAGATATTTCCTAATATAGGAGAAATTATGAAGTTAGAATTTGCAGGCCTGGATCAGGAAGAGGAGGAAGGAATAAGCATTTATACAGTGCATACTATAGGCAAGGCACTGTGCTCAATGCTTCATAAATATTCTCTCATTTAATCCTTCCAACAAGTAGCTCATTTTCCATGGGAATGGTCCAAAGAGCCAGGTCATTAATGAATGGACTATCGATGTGCTGTCTTTGTCTGGGTAGCAGCTCCTTCTTAGAATTAGAAAAGAACTCAGAGGTCATATAGTCCAATCACAATTCAAGAATTCTTTTGATAACATCCTTGAAAAGATAGTCATATGTTCTGCCCATATACTTCCAATGATGGGAAGCTCCCTACTTTTTAGGCTCTTGGGACACCTGTAATTGTTGGAAACTTCTTCCTTCTATTAAGTCATAATCTGCATCCCTAACACTTCATCCATTGATCTTCTGTCCTTTGTCACTACATGAAATAAGGTCAACGTTTCTTTTACATTATAGCCCATAAGACATTAGCAGCATATATATGTATGTCCCCCCTCCCTTCCTCTCTTCTGTTCTCCAAGCTAAAAATTTCCATTTCATCTGATTATTCTTCAAAGGATGTGATGCAGACTTGTTAGCAGATATTTTAAGAGATTTAATGGTTTGATGCACTCAGATTGGGGTGGATTTTTCTGGTCCTCTCATCATCCTCGAGCCCCTCTTGTAGACACAGTCCACTTTGTCAACGTCCTTTCTAAAATGCAGCACCTAGAGTGAAACCCAGTATTCTCCTTTTCCTGGACTGGTTTTGTTATTCTATCCAAAAGGTAAGTACCTAGAAAAAGTTAAGTGTTATTCTTAGTGCCGAAGGTTGCAGAATGACTGCCCCAGCCCATAGGAAATCAAGAAGGAATTTGCCCTGAACCAAGCACCAGAGATCCTGAGTAATGTCTTCATGATGATGCACCTTGACATCATAGGCAATGTCACCAAGACAAAGACAGCATAAACCAAGCCAGACAAGATAAGAGCAGCAACTTCCTTCATTACTCTATCTGCCTTCCCTTTTTATCCTAGACAGAGTCCTAGCTTGCCCCATGTGAGCCATGGGGAAAGATCTTGCTCAGCCCTGTGGGCTAGCCCTGCTAAATCCTAGCAGTCACAACATGCAGCGTTCTGTCACCCCAATCTGAGCACATCAAACCATTAAATCTCTTAAAATATCTGCTAACAAGTCTGCAACAGGAAGCCGATGAAAGGTTGACTGAAAGATGGAGAGGCCCAACTATAATCTGTTCAGAAAAGCTCAATAAATTTCATTTTCAGGGATCCAGGCTGTAAGTGACATTTAGCTAGCAGAGCTATCAAAGAAGCTATTGTTTAAAAAACTGGAAGAAAATGCTTAAATCATTCTTGAATTATTACCTAAATTTGGCAGGTTTATCTCTTACCACGATGGAGGTTGCCAAGAATAAAAGTGTCTCCAAAGGAAGGGGAGAGGATGGGAGGGGAGACTCTCTTCGGAGTAGTCAGGGCTATAATTATTTCAAACATTAATAACAATCAGACATGATACCCTCTCCCTGTCTCTTCTGAACTTTTAACCACTCACATATGAATATTTGCTGACTTACTCAAACCTCAGGCTTGCCTATAAGTACGGGGTATTACTTACTGAGCCAGGGATCATTTTACATGGTTTTAACTCCAATGTGGATTAACAGTAGAGCTGAACATTTGACCAACCCTAGTTCCAAATCAGATTTCAGTAGGACTAGCCTGACCACTACCGGCTCCAAAAAAGGCCCCTTTGTCATCAACAAGTCGGGCGCCATTTTAGCACATTGCTGGGAGAAAATCTGTGGGAAAATGGGGCCCAACTGAATTTGTGTAGGTGTGGGTGTGGGTGTAGGTGTGGGTGTATACTATAGTCCAGAGGGCCAAAGATGAAGCATGCTACCCTACTTCTGACAGAGAAATGATAACCTTAAGATATAGAATAAAAATGAATTTTCACATATGGAAAATGTAGGAAAATGCTTTTCCTAAGCATAGAAATTTGTTACACGGTCTTCTTTTTTTTTCTCTTACTATTATTCAGTTGGAGTATGGTATAGAAAGGAGAAAAAATAAATATTTATTCATTGAAAAATAAAATAATTTTAAAAGGATCAGCAGATTATGCAACATTAAGGTCTTACTACCTACTCTCGTGATGGCAAACCTATGATATATGTCAGCACTGACACATGTAGGCATTTTCAATGACATGTGGCCGCACGCAGGCTCAGCAAGGAGCCCCGGGCCACACAGGGAGCCCTGCATCCACAGCCATGGGGGGTGGGGGGTGGAGGGCTGCTCCATGCATTGGTCGAGGTGGGATAAGTGGCAGGCAACATGTGGAGCTTCCTCAGGGGAGAGAAGAGGAGCTTGCTTGGAAGGAGCACAGGAAGGTAGGCAGGCTGGCCAATGGCAGCTGCCGCTCTTGTAATATCCCCATGGGCCATTTGGCTGGGGAGGGAAGGGGAAGGGTGGGGCCAGGCCAGTGGAAGACTGGGTGGGGCCCTGGCCCACATGCAAGGGAGGAGTGCCTGGAACCAATTACCAGACACTTTTAGCACCCTGAAAAATATAGCAATGGCTTTACTCACTATTTTTCCCTCTACGTACCTTTGTGAGACCTTATTCTCAGTGTTAAATAATATCAAAACCAACAAAAGAAACAGATTGACAGATGAAGTTAGCAGCCCTTGCTTGGGCTTGAACTGTACAAAATACCAACCTTCAATTGAAGATTCAGCCAATGATATTCAGCAACAAAAAAAGTCACTAATAGGCAGTTTAAAGAATTCTCCTTTCCCCTAACTTATCTTAGTTCGTGGCACCCCACACAAGTTAAATAATATCAAGACCAACAAAAGAAACTGACTGACAGATGAACAAAAAATCACTAAGCAGGTAAGTTAAATAATTAGTTTTTGGTTTATTAAATACAGTTATATGTTACAATTAAACATTTTTATTATTTAAACTATAAATATTGTGAAATTATGTTTGTTTTTTTCTCAAAGTGACACACCACCCAAGTTATGCTCGGTTTTTTGGTGAATTTTGACACACCAGGCTCAAAAGTTTGCCCATCACTGACCTACTTATAGTCTTGCTTTAGAATATACATATACAGTTCTTGCTGGTCTATAGAGATAATCATATAATTGCTCTATTTAGGGCGAAAGAGAAAGCATGCTGCAACAGAAAGATCCTAGGCTTGGAATTAGAAGAGTCCTAAAAAGTTCAAATCTATTCATTTCCTGTGCAGTAGGGAGTTGGTCAAGAGATCCAAGGTTAGTTGAGTCTCCCTAATCCACTGATGAAATTGAAGGATGTAAAGGGAAAACAACAGTTTTCAGACTTTGTGTAATGCATTTGCACCCCATAAAGGACTTCAGGTCTTAAGTGATTATCTTGTGTACAAAAGGGTGGGGAAATGCTAATGAGGAGTGGTCTGCTTTGGATTCCTTTTCTTCTAATCACCCACTGATGAATCAACAGAGACTTAGAGTTAAAATCAGAGGAGCCAATCCTGCTTGCAATTGAGTTATGGAAAGAATAAAGATGGCAGCCTCTTAAACAAACTTGTAGCAGATTGTAGTACAACCAGAGGAAAGGAGGATATCTCTCTCCTCCCTGCTCTATCTGCCAAGATGTCTTGCAGCAGAAGCACCTGGTAAAATTCAGCTTAGGATTCTAATTTGACATTTGTTATATCATCCAGAAGAGATAAGAGTTTGGTCCTGTAGATGGAATCCAGCTTAGGAGATGGTAGACCAAGATGGTAGACCAAGAACTGAGATTCCTTCTGTTCTTTTAAAGACATGTGTTCCAGTTCTTTCCAAAAGTACATCAAAGCACCATAGGTCAGGAAGTCAGCTGAGCCCAAAGCTGAAAGTAATAGTGACTCTATCTAACCAGTGAATCAGTATTCATAGAAGTAACATCTATTGGCATCCAGTGGAACAGGAGCCAGGGTCAACTTTGAGAACAAGGCTAAGAGTCAGAGGGATCAGGGCATTAGAGGCGCCACAATCCTGAAGCACTAGAAGCAATTGTCTCACCTGGCACATGCCTTGACTACATGTATTCCAACTTTAGCTCATGAGCTATTGTTTAAGCAGTGCAGACCCACAGAATACCTTGACTGTAGGGTAAGCATCTTTCTAGGGACTAAACATTCATATGAGCTGTTGGGCACTAAAGGAATGGACTACAGAGAGGAGAAGTAATTTAACCAAAGTTACACAGACATTAAGCAGCAGTGCCAGATTCAAATCCAGACCCTCTGCTCACAAATCCAGCATTCTATTATACCATCCTACCTCTCATAGAATGTTGAACATAGAACTAGGAGACCTGAGTTTTCATTCTGCTTTCATTCAGTAGAAGCCATGGGACCTTCAACAAATCAGTTTGTCTTAGTCTACTCATCTGTAAAATGGAATAACAACACATACACTAGATGGTAGGACAATGTAGTACAGTGGAATGTGCATTGTCCTTACGCTGTATGAATTTCAAAACTATTCCACCCTAATCAGACCATTCTTTAGAAGATCTGATTTAGCTATTTCCTGATCAATAACAAGAGAGATATTTGGAATAACAGAATCAGGTCTTGGAAACCCACATTCTCCACCCTACTCAGTGTAATAAGATTAGGAAGGGCTGCATCAAACTCAAGATTTAATTATTTGAGAAAATGGCCTTCAATATACATGTGAAAAAAAAGGACAGATCTCTAGGTGGTCCTAAGTCAAGCTTGAGCCACCATTGGCACATGTGAGACACAGAAAGTGAGGTAGAGAACAGCCTCTGGAGTTCTCAGGACTTCCTGTAAGGAGGGCTAGAGTCAGTTTGAGGCTGGTGCTTGAGGTTGGAGGAGCCCTGCAGACTGCTTTCCTTCAGATTGGTCACGTGAGTGATAAGGACTGATCCCTTTCCCTGCCTTGGCTATCCAAGGCCTTAATGCCTGCGTTGGCTCAGCCTGAGCCAGAGTGGTTCTGAGTTAAGCTCCTTTCCTTCTCTCTCTCTCTCTCTCTCTCTCTCTCTCTCTCTCTCTCTCTCTCTCTCTCTCTCTCTCTCTCTCTCTCTCTCTCTCTCTCTCTCTCTCCCTCTAATACTTTCTTCCTCCTGTTGTAATTAAAACACCATAAAAATTTGGCAGCTGACTTGGGTATTTTATTATTTGGGATTTCCCTAGGCGACCATTTAAATTTAGATTTTTTCAGTCTCAACTATAATTTTAACTGTTACAGCTGAAAAGACCAAGGTTAAGTGCTCACTCTAATAGGATATGAGTCTGGATGTGCCCCAGTTTCCTCACCTGAAAATTTTGAATGATAGCATTTTCATTACTTAACCCACAGGTTATTATGAGAATCAAATAGAGACGTAAATTGTGGCAGATAGGTGGCTCAGTGGTTTGAGAGCTAGAAACAGGAAGTCCTAGGTTTGAATCTGGTCTCAGATACTTCCAAGCTTTGTGGCCCTAGACAAGTCACTTAACCCCATTGCTTAGCTCTTACTCTCCTACCTTAAAACCAATAGACAGTTCTGTTTCTAAGAAAGTAGGTAATGATTTTTAAATATATTTAGAGAGAAATGTAAATTTCTTTCAGCTATAGATGTGAAATTCCTTTATAATTGCATAGTATTATCCTTTATAGCTACAGCAGCTATAGAACATAAAATTACCAGTTTGATTTTTTTCACAGTTGTGGCCAGTGGTTTGGACATCATAGAAACATAGTCACACGATGCCTGGCATATGCTTAATAAAGGTCCTATCTATAGACAGAGATAAAGAAGAGGCAGAACAGAGGCCACAAAGGGACCCAAAGAAAATGCTGCTTGGGAACATCTAGGTGGCTCAGTGGATGGGAAACTAGGACTAGAGGCAGGCAGTCCTGGGTTCAAGTTTGGCATCAGAAACTTCCTGGCTGTGTGACAATGGACAAGGTACTTAACCCCCATTGCCTATCCCTCACCACCTTGGAACCAATATATAGTACTGATTCTAAGAAAGAAGATTGACTGTTGTCCCTCCAGCTGCTTTTCTTTCCTTCCTTCATCCTACCCAATCCCTCTTCCTTCTTTAATTCCCTCCATTCCCACCTAGCTTTCCACCATAGCTTTCAAGGAGAATGAGATGAGAGAAATGAACCTGAGACAGAGAGCAGTTAAACAATTTGCCGAAGGTCAGATGCCTACCATCATTTTTTTTTACATTTGGCAAGAAAGTCAGATGCTTAGATTTGGGTTATTAATAAACTTTATCCCACTTTGACTCTCCAGAATCCTTTTCTTCCTCTTTTAGGCAGCTCCTTCCCTACCCTGCAGCCCCACTCTAGAGGCCAATGATTGACTGACTGACTGGCTTCAAGGGGAGGCCAGCCATGCTTACTTCCCTTCCAACTCCAAATCTCTGGGCTTCTCATCATGACCAGTCCTTGCCCTTGTGAGTACCCTTCTCCTATTTCCATCTCCTCTTCATACATCTCTTCCCCATTTTAATACAATCTCTTCAAGGACAGAGGATGTCTGTCTTGCTTACTTATATTTGTATCAGGACAGTTTAGCAGGTGCCTGACACATAGAACATGTTTACTAAATACTTTCTCTAGTCTCAAGGTGAACAAATTTATGGGAAAGACTTTAATAGAAATTGTTTAGTGAATAGTGGAGAGGAGAGAAGCCTTTGTGTGTTAGAGAGGTGGAAGGAGTGGGGTAGGGGGAGATAGATTAGAAGCAATTTTCAAAAGTCCTGAACCTCATAATAACATATTTCTATAGGGATTCAAGTTTATAGAATATTTTTCACACATTATATCATTTGTTTCATAATAACCCTGTAAGGTAAATGCCACTTTTGTCCCCATTTTACAGAAACTGAACTGAAAGCCCAGAGATATTAAGTGAGTTGCCCAAAGTGTCATGGCTAGTGAGTATCTGAAACAGAATTTGAACCCAGGTCTTCATGACTTCAGGTCTACCATTTTATCCAGTAGCCCACACTACTCAACTTCTCCCAAAATTAAATGGCCAGGATGAATTTGTTAGCCTGGATCGTAGATTGCATTTTCAACATCTCTATAGGGCCAACTCTGGTTTACCCACAACAAAGTATAGGTGCCCAGAGAAATGCAAATCACCCTGTTACATAAGGCTTCTAATTAGTTGAGGGTATTTGATGGGACACGGTAAGAACTTTTGTCCAAAACCAGCCCAGGACACTTGGAGATCTGAAGGTTGGACTTACCCCTGTTTTGTGGAAATAAGGAAGGAGAACTCCAAGGGATCCCAAGGGATAGAGTCCAGATAATCAACAGTTCTTCCCTTCGGGTCACATCTTGGTTGGAACATACACTGAGGCAGGGAGAGGAGATGGGAACAGGGAACTTTTCTAACCAAGTCAAAGCTCAGGTTGTTGATAGTCTGTTCAAAGAAAGTCATCAACTCAAGAAGACCTGGGTTTAAATCCTCCTTAGACACTTACCACCTGTGTGACCTTGCACAATTACTTAACTATCATGTGCCTCAGTTTCCTTCTCTGTAAAATAAAGGGATTGAACTCAACAGCCTTTAAGACCTTTTATATCAAGATATGCACTCTTTCTGGCTGTGCCAAGTAAGAGTAGGAAGAGAACTCTGGCAAATGAAATTTCCACAGCTAGAAGGCAGACATTTCCTCAAGGAACCTCTGAGGGCTTAGTAGCATCAGTACTTGAAAGCTTAGCCAAACCAGCACATGGACCCACCTGAGAAGTCTTGGCTGTGGTGTTGCCAACAAATTGTTTCACATTTGACAACTCACTTGTTTCCGTTTGGAGAGACCCATCATCAGAAGTTTGACCACAGAGTGCAGGATTTGGTTCTGGTTTTTGCTTTGCCCCCAGCAACCCCTGGGACCATCTACCAAGGCGTGAACCATCTGCCATCTGGATCAGCCGATGTGGCTTCCAGACCTGCTGGGGAAACCCTGGAGTTTCTGTTGTTTTGAAGTAAAAAGGCAGAACCCTCATTTTCTCTGGAAAACCTCAGGCATGGGGCTTATTTGTTTTGGAAAAAGATTCTAAAAACAGTTCTCAGACCATCTTGGTATGGGAAAGTCTTTCCAAGGCAGCCCCTTCCCTTGAGTCCTCTCTGCTTTCTCTACTTGAGGCTGCTAGGTGGACAGAGCCCTGGGGCTGCAATCAGACTGGGTTCAAATCCAGCCTTGGACACTTAATAGCTAGATGACTCCAAGCAATTGACATAAGTTCTGTTTGCCTCAGTTTCCTCAATTATAAGTTGGTTCTATAAGATTATTCACTTAAAAATGAATAATATGGAATATATATATTTTTGTGATAATATATGTATGACCCAGATTGAATTGCTCATCAGCTCCGGGAGGGGAGAGAAGAAAAGGAGACAATATGGATCATATAACTTCAGAAAACTTATGTGGAAATTTATTAACATTTTAAAATATTTTAATGAAATACCAATTGGAGGGGGAAAAAAAAAAGAATGATCAGATTCATTTTCCTGAGTTCAAATCTGACATCAAACATTAACTAGCTGGGTGGTTAAGTTAATATGAGACTTTTCTCCCCCTCTAAATTAGCTCTGTAATCAAATATGGGTTTAAAGAGAGCATTAATAAATGTTACAGAATAGTTTATTTTGAAATACACAAAATGAAAATTTTAAAAACCTATTTTAAACTGTAAAAAAAAAAAAATGGCCAAGCTACCTTACCCTGTTCACCTCAGTTTCCTCATCTGTAAATGAGCTAGAGAAGAAAATGGCAAAGCACTATTAGTATCTTTGCCAAGAAAATCCCAAATGAGGTCACAAAGAATTGTACGTGACTAAAACATCTGAATAATATGTCATTGGTATAAGGAACTCCCAGCAAGGAAATTCCCTCTACTCTTCCCAAATCAACATCTTCTCTAAAACATATAGTCTTAGAGAGTTGCTTGCCACAGAGAGGTTAAGTGATTTTCCCAGGGTCACACAGCCAGTATGTATCTAAGGCAAGGATTAAACCTGACTCCAAAGCCAGCTTTCTATACATCATGCTACATTCTGTCTCTGAAGCTTACAAAGTACTTTTCTCATGACAACCCTGTGAGACAAGTTGCAAAAACATTATTATTCCTATATTAAGCCCTTTAAAGCATTAGGGAAGCAGAGTAGTATAGATAGTGTGCAATAGAAAAATAGACAAGGGAAAACAAGAGCCAAGGTTTGCTGGGAATTGTGTGGTCAAGAGCAAATGGCCGCATCTCTCTGGGCCTCTGGGGCCTCAACTGGCAAACCAAAGGCTTCATATTCGCTACAGACAGAAGCTTGAAAGTAGAAGAGCTGTCAATGGGTCTAGTCCAACCCATACTCAAAAATGAAATTCCTCTACAACATACCTAGTCTTTAATTAAAGGCCATTAGTGAAAGGGCACCCACCTTCTCCCAAGGAACTCATTCTACTTTTGGAAAGTTATAATAACTAAGAAATTTTTCTTTATATCAATGGCTTTCCAACCTTGAGAAGGCAGACAAGTTGGTGGCCGGAACCTTCCCTCTCTTCAGAACCTGAGTTTTCTAGGGATTTGTTCAGAGAAAAAGTCAACTCAACTCCACACCACATGTGTATGCATGGGAGATTATAATCACTTATGGATGACTAACTAAAAATAATTCTATGATTTAACTTTTGACTATAATCTATCTTGCTATTATTATTTTAATTAAATACTTCACTACTTGGGGGGGGGGAAGAAATTTTTCTTTACATTGGGACTAAAATCTATTTCTTCACTCCCTCCAGAAGTGACAATGAAATAAAAAACAAAAGGCACAAATAAAACCTTTAAAAAAAAACAACTCAAAAATTGGGACACTAATACACTGCTGGTGGAGTTGTGAATTGGTCCAACTATTCTGGAAGGCAATTTGGAACTTTGTATAGAAGGCTTTAAATGACTGCCTGCCCTTTGACCCAGCCATACCATTGCTGGGATTGTACCCCAAAGAAATAATGAGGAAATAGACTTGTACAAAAATATTCATAGCTGTGCTCTTTGTGGTGGCAAAAAAAATTTTGGAAAATAAAGGTTGGTTGTCTCTCGAACCGAGGATGACGATTGTCTTTGTGCGTTTTTGTGCACAAAGACACCTGTGCATGAAGATTTAAGTGGAAAAGTCGATGCACAGAGACAGTCCCACTCTCTCGGCATTGGAAGCCTGGGTCCATTGGCACGAAAAGTCGTTACACCTGGAGACTTCCTCAGCTGCATTGGATGGCCATGTTGTCTTTTGTGCTCCATCACGCCTTAAACACTCCACAGTGCCTTGCTGCATCGCCCTCTCAGCCGTTGAACCTTCTTGTTGGTTTCTTCCATCTGTTCAGCCGAAGCAGTCTTCACATGCTGGGTGAGCAAAGCCCTAGTACACCAGGGGTCGATGACCCGATAGCTACCCTCACAAGGTTTGGCCGGCCTGTCGAAGCCGTTGCCCGGGGTGTGGCCGCTGCTGCATGCTAGCAGCTACTGGGAGCCACAAGTGAGAGCTGGGTCTCAGGTCAGTGGCTGGAGAGCTTCCCTAGAAGGTCATGACAAGCCCTCCATACCAGAGATATTACTCCTCCCTGAGCACCCCCATACACCGGAATGGATAAACAAATCATGGTATCTATTGGTGATGGAATACTATTGTGCTCAAAGGAATAATGAACTGGAGGAATTCCATGTGAACTGGAACAACCTCCAGGAACTGATGCAGAATGAAAGGAGCAGAACCAGGAGAACATTGTACACAGAGATGGATACATTGTGGTACAATCAAATGCAATGAACTTTTCTACTAGCAGCAATGCAATGACCTAGGACAATGCTGAGGGACTTATGAGAAAGAACACTATCCACATCCTGAGGAAGAACTGAGGGAATAGAAATGCAGAAGAAAAGCATATGATCAATCACATAGTTCAATATGGATAGGGTTTTGATGTTAAAAGATCACTCTACTGCAAATATGAATAGCATGGAAATAGCTTTTGAACAATGATGCATGTATAACCCAGTGAGATTGCTTGTCAGCTTCAGGAAGAAGAAGCCCCAGGGTGGGGGGTGGGGGGAATCATGAATCATGTAACCATGGAAATTTTTTCTAAATTAAAAAAAAGGGAAAAAAACTCAACTGCAACTAAATGCAATACTCCCAGTTCTGTCTAATCAGAATACAGCAGAGCAATCACTTTCTTAATTCTGGAAGACATACTTTCTTAATACCACTAAAGATCTCATTAGCATGTTTGCTTGCTATACTGTATTATTGACTCACATTAATAAAAATATTAAATCTCACAAGGCCAATGACAGATCTCTGGGGTACTCCTCTAGATCTCAACTGGTATCATCTCTTTTTAGGTTGATAGTTTATAACAATCTGTCAGTCAACAGTTTTTTTTTCTTCAGAAAAAAAATTACTTATTGAGCTCATAATAGTAGTAGTAGTAGTAGTCTCTCGGTGATCGAGAATGACTATTGTCTTTGTGCATTTTCATCTACGGTGTACCCTCATGTGGCTTTGAAGTCCAAAGGCTGAGGCGCACAGTTTGTGGCACATGGGGCCTGGGACGCCAGTTGTTATGGGAGGTGCGGTTGTGGCCTGGTGTTGGCGTTCACGCGCAGCGGCAAGACGTCGACGTCGCTCATCTTCAAAGGCGGTGGCGGCCTGGTTAATGTGGGTTCGCCAGCTGCTTCTGACAGAGGCAGCGAGTTCTAGTTGCTTTGGTGTAATGCCAGCCCACTTCAAGTTGGACTTTAGCTGATCCTTGAATCTTTTCTTTGGTCGGCCTTGTTTCCTGAGTCCAGCTGACAGTTCCCCATAGAATACCTGTCTTGGTATTCGCTGTGGGTCCATGCGGATGACGTGTCCAGGCCATCGTAGCTGGGTTTTGAGGACCAGGACTTCGACGCTGGTGGAGTTGGCTCTGTCGAGGACTTCCTGGTTGGTGATTCGGTCCTGCCATCGGATCCTCATGATTGACCGGAGAGAGCGTTGGTGGAATTGCTCCAGCTGTTTCATGTGCTTCCAGTACAGTGTCCATGTCTCACAACCGTACAGGAGCGAGCTGAGGACCACTGCGTTGTACACTTTGAGCTTTGCCGCAGTGCTTACACCTCTGTGTTGGAGGACTTTGCAGTGCAGCCGCCTGAGTGCCTGGCTGGCCTTTTGGATCCTGGCATTGATCTCGTGGTCTAGGGACCCGTCGTTGGCGATGGTGCTGCCCAGGTACTTGAAAGTGTTGACGTTAGAAAGCTGCGTGCTGTCGATTGTAATGCACGGCTGGTTCATTGGCCCCCCTGGTGCAGGTTGGAACAGCACCTCTGTTTGGCTGAGGCTGATAGTCAGGCCAAACAGTTTTGTTGTGGTGGAGAACCTGTCCACAATGGTTTGGAGATGATTTTCTTGGTGGGCCATGAGAGCACAGTCATCTGCAAAGAGAGCTTCCAGCATGAGTCTCTCTGTTGTCTTTGTTTTTGCAGTCAGGCGGTGAAGGTCAAATAGTGAGCCATCTAGTTGGTATTTGATGTAGACGCCCAGGTCTAGATCCATCACAGCATGTCGTAATACGTGGGTGAAAAATAGGTTGAATAGTACCAGAGTGAGGACACAGCCTTGTTTTATGCCATTGGAGATGTTGAAGCGATTGGAAGCCTCTCCACCAGATAGGACTTCCCCTGTCATGTCGACATGAAAGAGCTGGATCAGTTTGACGAATTTTGCTGGGCAACCGAGCTTGCTGAGGATCACCCACAATGCATCCCTGTTCACTGTGTCGAACGCCTTTGTCAGGTCTATGAAGACAATGTAGAGACTCAGGTTCTGCTCAAGGCATTTTTCTTGCATTTGCCTCACCGTGAAGACCATGTTGATGGTGCTGCGATCTGGTCAGAAGCCACATTGTGATTCAGGCAGGTTCTGCTCTGAAACAGATGACAGGAGTCTGTTGAGTATAACACGGGCAAGGATCTTTCCGGCAGTGGAGAGTAGTGAGATGCCTCTGTAGTTGTCACAGGCTGCTCGTGAGCCTTTGTTCTTGTATAGGGCTATGATGGAGGCATCTCTGAGTTCTGGGGGCATGTCTTCCTCTTCCCATATGCTGATCAGCACTATGTGGAATGCCTGGAGCTCCTTTCCATTTAAGGCCTTGTACACCTCGGTTGGGATCCCGTCTTTACCGGGTGCCTTGCCTGCACTCATTTGTTTAATGACTTTTTAGACTTCCTCTATTGAAGGAGGGACGTCAAGTTGTTCAATGGAGCGGTTTTGGGGGATCTGGTCAAAGGCGCTTTGGTCGACTGAAGAGGGTCAGTTGAGAAGCTGACTGAAGTGTTCTTTCCACCTGGTGCTGATGCCTTTTTTATCTTTTATGAGAGTGTCACCGTCAGAGGATAGCAAGGGAGTGGTGGTGGGTTTTAATGGTCCATAGACAGTCTTGAGGGCACTGAAAAATTGTTTGTAGTTTTTCATATCAGCAAACCACTGGATTTCTTCTGCCTTTTTTTCCCACCATCGGTCTTCCATCTTCCTGATTTCACGCTGTGCAGTGGCTTGGAGAAACTTGAATCTGTCCTTTTTAGGAGCAGAGTTTGGGTTATTTTGCCACTCCATAAAGGCTTTGTTCTTCTTCCTCAATAGGTCTTCAATAGCAGTGTTGTTCTCGTCGAACCAGTCCTGGTGGTTGCGTTGTTTTGGGCCTAGGACTGCCTTTGATGTTTCCTTCACTGCGTCTCTGAACTGGTTCCATTTCTCGGTTGAGCTTCCAGTGAGTGGTCCCTTGGCAGACAGCTTGTTGTCCAGGCAGGACTGGAATGTTTGCAAATAAGATGGATCTCTAAGACGACTCACATTGTAAAATGCGCGAACTGTCTGGGCGCATTTTGGATGGTGAGGCACAATGCGCATTTGAAGAGTCACTCTAACCAATCGGTGGTCTGTCCAGCATTCAGCTCCTCTCATGGCTCTGGTGATCTTTACATCCTGGATGTCTCGCCGGCGTACAATGATGTAGTCAATGAGATGCCACTGTTTTTATCATGGGTGCATCCACGTTGTTTTATATTTGTTCGCCATTCTGAACACAGTGTTCGTGATGATGAGTTCGAACTCTGAGCATTTGCTGAGTAGCAGTAGGCCGTTGTTGTTCATTTTGCCCACACCGTGTTTGCCGAGCACTCCTTTCCATCTTTCATGGTCCTGGCCAACGCGGGCGTTGAAATCTCCCAGTAGTATCAGCTTGTCATTTGTGGGCACTGAGTGCAGGACAGCACTCAGGTCAGAGTAGAACTGCTCGATGGTCTCCTCTGTGCTGGTCAGCGTTGGGCATATGCGCTGATGATTGTGGCATACCGGTCTTTGCTGAGAGGCAAACAGATCTTCATGAGCCTCTCGTGGATGCCCACAGGCAAGTCTGGCAGCTCTTTGAGCAAAGTGGTCTTGATGGCCAGGCCAACACCATGGATTCTGCCTTCATTTGAGGCTCTGCCTTTCCAGAAGAAGGTGTATCCAGTGGTGGGTTCACTGAGTGATCCCTCTTCTGGTAAGCGTGTTTCGCTTAAGGCGGCAATGTCGATGTTATATCGCGCCAGTTCTTTACCGATTAGAGCTGTTCTTCTCTCAGGTCTTGGGGTATTCTCTCTATCAAGTAATGTCCTGATGTTCCATGCTCCTAGTAGGAGTTTCTTTGTATTTTTTCTCTGATTTTGACTGCTTAAAGGGGATGACCCGCCAGCCTTGGTGTGCTGACTGGGTGTTTGTAGGGCAGACAATGTTTGGGACACCTTTTCTAGTCCCCTTCCTTGATTAGGGTGAGCAGTGCTGTCCTAGAGAGGGCTGCTCAGTCGCCCAGGATGCTGCCGAACATCCCTGCTGCCCACAGGGCCGAGCGACCACTGGTCCGTGGGCCGCCTACGTGCAGGATCGTGACTACAACTGCCAGTGGTCACCTCCACCTGTTGCGTTGTTACTCCCCCATCACCGTAGGTCTTGAAGAGGGTGGAAAGGGTTAGGATAGATGAGTGTGCACAAAGATAACTTGTGCGTGAAAGAGATTTAAGTGGAAAAGCTGATGCACAGAGACAGTCCCACTCTCTTGGCGTTGGAAGCCTGGGTCCAGTGGCACGAAAAGTCGTTACACCTGGAGACTTCCTCAGCTGCATTGGATGGCCATGTTGTCTTTTGTGCTCCAACACACCCTGAGCACTCCACAGTGCTTTGCTGCATCGCCCTCTCAGCCATTGAACCTTCTTGTTGGTTTCTTCCATCTGTTCAGCCGAAGCAGTCTTCACATGCTGGGTGAGCAAAGCCCTGGTTCATCAGGGGTCGACGTCGACCCGATGGCTACCCTCACAAGGTTTGGCCGGCCTGTCGAAGCCATTGCCCGGTGTGTGGCCGCTGCCACATGCTAGCAGCTACTGGGAGCCACAAGTGAGAGCTGGGTGTCAGGTTGGGGTCAGAGGCTGGAGAGCTGCCCTAGGACGGCACAACAAGCCCTCCATACCAGAGATACTACTCCTCCCTGAGCACCCCATACACCCCACTCATAATAAACAAAAACCATAACTGAATTACAGAAAGAAAAAAGAGAAGTGAAAAAAACTATTTTAAAAAGTAAGTGTTCAGCAGAAAATTTTAAACTACATTCTTCAAAGTTGTTAGTAAATGTTCCTCAATATTACAAAAAGCTGACTTTGTAACCCACATCAGGATCACAACCTCTGTGTGTGTATGTGTGTGCTTGTGTGTGTGTGATTGACACCCTCTTCCAAGTTGATTGCAAAACCATTAACTACTCTGAGGGTTCAACTATTAAACCACTTCTAAATCCATCTAACTGTTCTATGATCTGGTTGGAATCTCTCCATCTTTTCCACAAGGATATCATGAGATATTTGTTCAAGTGTTTTGCTTACATCTCTGTAAATTCTCTCCTCAACATTTTGTGAACCAGTTCAAAAAGGAAATAAAGTTAGTCTGGCATGACTTGTTCCTGATGAAGTGGTCAATCCTTTGTTATCTCTGCTTCCTTTTCCAGGTGTTCACTAACCATCCCTTTAATAGTACATTCTAGAATTTTTTCAGGAATGCACCTCCATGCTCAAAAATCCCATGCTTCTACTTCCCTTTTCCTCTTCATTTCTTCATTTGCAAAATGAAAGTTTTAGACTATCTTGATGTCTGTGGTCCCTTCTTGTTCTCATATTCCATGGCTCCACGGGGAAGAGATGAGCTCTTGCCTAATACTATCAGGAAGGAATGGGAGGAACCAAAGCTGTCTGCTGAGGTCTTTTAGGTTAAGCCAGGGATGGTTTCCTGGGAGATAGTAATGAAAAATAGTGTGCAAAGGAAAACCATTTTTAGGGTAGTTTAATCTAATGCAGAGACATTTTGACAGGGCAGATAAGGACCAGGCCCAGAAGACCCTGGTTCTTGTCCCACCTTTGACAAATTCTGACCAGATGACCCTGGGCAAGTCAATTAACTTTTCAGTGTTCTACAATACTTTCTAAGGCTGTAAGTTGAAGAGGTGATGGCCTACATTGGTAAGAGGGAGTTTCCTCTTCCTAGAGTTCCCTAGATCAATGAAATCATAGATCTAGTCCCTATCCCCTAATCCATAACCCACCAAGTAAATACTGATCTATGAACTTAGAATCAAAGAAGAGAGCTAAACAGAATTTTAGAAAAGAAAATATTAGAATAGAAAACAATGTGTTAGAGCTGAAGATTTGTAAGTCATCTACTTTATACACACACACACATACTCACTTGTTTTTAGGTGGGTTTTTTTCTCCTTAAAGATGAAGAAACTGAGGACTAGAGAAGAATTTTAGCATCATGGTATTAAAACTTGAGGAATTCTGAGAGATCATCTAGTGAAAATTAACTCTATTATTCTACAGTCAAGGAAAAAGGACAAGAGAGGCTTAGGAGACCATAGATTATAGAAGTAGTGCTCAAAGGAACCTCAGAGGCCATCTACTTCAACCTTTTCCATTTTACAAATGAAGAAACTGAGGCCAAGGGAGATAATGTGACCTGCTCAAAGTCATAAAAGTAGGAAATTGAGTATCAGAGGTGCAATCTAAACCCTGGTTCAAAGCCAGTGTAATTCCAATTATACCACACCATATCCCTCATATTAAATTATTTCCTCAAGGTCAATCGATAGCAGATGACAGACTCAGGACTTGAACCCAGGTCTTCCGACTCTGAATTCAGTACTATCTCTGCTACATTTGGGTACCTCCTTTGCTCAGGGACATATGATCAGTCAGTTGATAGAGCCAGGAGTCTCCATCCAATTTTCCAATATCCAAATCCAATATTCATCCAATAGATTGAACTTCTCAGAAGTGTGCCTTCATCCAGGCCCTCCCAACAGTTCTTGTCCCCAGCATGTGGCAGGAGACCATGCCCCTCCCAGAACCCTCTGAAAGCACCAGGCTGTCCCAGAAATAATGCATGTCTCTGAAGACAAACCAAGCCTAATCCCTCACCAGGGACTAAGGGGCATTCTCAGGGCAATGGATGCAGGCCACTTGATAAGCTTACTGGTCTATTTGGACAATGAACAAATAAGGAATTCTTTTCTCTATCAAATCTTTCTGGTCTGTTAGGATTTGTTCAGGCATTTAACCTTCATTATTGTATCCGGTTACATTCCTTGCCTTTAGAGTTGGGCTGGAATTTCATTCTTGGATTTTTCTACCAAATCTTCTTAAGCTTTTCATTGGTGGTAGGAAGGCAGAGAAACAGCCCAAGGTGGCCACCAAATGGCAAGCATGCTGAGGTGGGCCATTGGGAGAGCCACCAAACCATTAGACAGCAAGTCAATGATTAGGAAATCCCTACGATCAGGACCAAAAAAACCCCAACAACAACAAAAAACACCAGGCTGGGTCAAGACCTATTCCCTTCTGGAACTTGACCTGTCAGAGTCTGTTCCAATACCAAGTCCCTAATGGGGACTTGTTTGATAGCAGCAGGTACTCTGTTCATGGCTGGAGCATTTTTCCTTCCCTCTGAAACCAAGACCCAATTAATTATGGTCCTCCGAGTCAAAGGTCACCTGGGCAACACAGCCGTGATTGGGCACTTTGCAAACAGGAGCATGACCCAGAGAGGGCCCTAGGCCTATTGGATATTTCCCACACACAAACTGTTGGTGCAAGATGCAATCTGGGGGAAGAGGGGGGCATGGGCAGGATGATTGCTGCTGCCTTTCCATGGCCCCGGGGCTGGAGAGGTGTCAGGCTACAGAGAAACACACATGGAAGTGAATAGGATTAGGGAATGCTGATTATGCATAAGTATTTTTTTGCTAATTTGGTGGCCACATGTTGTGTTTTTTAGGGGGTGAAGAGGGTATATATTTTTTAAAAAGAAAAAGGAAGCCAGAGTTAAACAGTTTCCACTAAGCTGTTCCATCCCTGCAGCTCTTGGTTGGGTTTTCTGTATCCTATTTGTTGTTGCCTCAACTCCAACCAGTCTGACTCTAACAAGAAATATTTCAAGACACGATTTTCCTTTTTCTTTCAAATTAGACATGTTAATAGAAATTCTGGCAGAACGATCTTTTCCATAAAAGTGCCCTTATGGCTTAAAGGATGAAAAAAAATTCTATTTACAGGTATCCTTTCCACACCGTGACTTTCCCCATCACAGTTTCCATATATCACAGGTTGGCACAAGAAATGCAATGGGAATTGGGGGGAGAGCTTTGCTAAAGCCACAGATGGCATAGGAAGGGTGGCAGATGGCACAAAAGAGTTTAGAGTTTCTATTTTTTTATTTTAACTCAATATTGATCTACAGAGAGCCTAGGACCAAATACTTAACTCACATTTTACAATAAGGCACTGTAAACATCCCATAAAAGAAAAAGACAAAATTCAGATTTCTTCTCTGATACAAAAGGAGGACTCAAAAAATTGGGACTGCACCCCTAACCCCTGAGATGTAGTGGGGATGCCAGTGTATATATGTATGTATATGTGTGTGTATACATACACACATACAGGCATTCCTTCTACACCTCACGGGTTAGGGGTGCAGCAGGAATATATATATATATGTATATATATATATATTTATTATTACATTTATACACACACATATATGCGTGCTATATACACACTGGTATAAACACATGTGCTATTTACATGCATGTAAACAAACATAACAGATACACATGTGTATATATGCACATGCTATTTGTGTGCAAATATATACCCACCTTAGATATTCATGCATATGCATGCTGTATATACATATAAACACTTGTTACTATATAGAATACATATAAATATTTGTTAAAATTTTATATAATATATAATAATATTCTTCTATATATTCTATATACTTCTATATATACTAATATATTCTATATACTTCTATAAAATAAAAATTTTAATATATTTACTATTTACTATAATTAATATAATAAATATTTTAAAATATTAAAATATATAAACATAAACATATACTTATAAAATACAAACACATACTACAAATACATATACATACTGTTTTATATATACATACACATTTCATATATCTATATAGATATCATAAGCATAGCAGCCTCAAAATGAATATTGAAAATGAAGGTCTTCTCTAAACCTCATTTCCTCATCAATTAAATGAGGGGGTTGAACTAGATGGCCTCAGAGATCCTTTGCAGCTCTGATATCCACAAGCCTGTGAGAAATGGACTAGATCAAGGGTTCTAAAACTTTGTTTTGTTTTAATATTTTGAGCATCATACATATTCCGATATCATTTGTTTCCTTTGTTATCCCATGCATTTCACTATGTATGTAAAAACATTCTGGTATCTACAGACTTGTTGCCAAAGAGGTCCTTGTTTAAAAACAAACAAATTCAAAGGTGAAGGACCCCTGGACAAGGAGATCCCTAAAACCCCTTCTAGCTCTGTACGCGCCAACTATAAAAGAAGAATGAACAAGATTTAGTGTGTGAGAATCGTTTGACTGGAAGCTCCTTGAGGGCAGGGACTGTCTTTTGCTCTTTTGGTATCATTGCCACTTGGCACAGTGCCAAGGCTGTTATAGTTAATATAAAATATAGTTAATATAGTTAATATAAATATAGTTAATATAAACCTTTTTTCATCATTTAAGCCATAAGAGGACTTCTATAGAAAAGATAACTCTGCCAGAACTTCTCTAGAGAAGGTACTTAACAAATGTTGATGGTGGGGAAAAAAATGCTAGACTTAAAGTCAGTTGACTTGAGTTTATGTCCACTTTTATGTTTACAAGCTGTGAAAGTGAGAAAGTAAAGCAAGCCCTCTTCTAGGCTCTGCTGTCTCCTCTATAAATGGCATCTGTATATGCTACTTCCCAGAGCTGTTACTAGGAAGGCGCGATGTTCATGTTAAAGAGATACTGAAATTGTGAATTTCAATTACTAAAGAGGCAGGACTGGGGAAGTGGGAGTCTGAGGGTCTAATTTTGACTGACTCTCTGTGTCCTTGGATGAATCGCCTCCTTCTTGGGGCGCCAGTTTTTCTATCTACAAAATGTCACGCGTTCTGGGGTCTCTTTCGGCCCCAACACTACATTCAATCTTTTAAGACGCTTCTAGCTCCGGTGTTTTGTGTGTGGCTGTTCTCCCAGCTCAAATATTCTCTGGGTCCCCTTCACTTTCCCTAAGCATCCATTTCCCGGCTTCGGACATCCTTTCTGAGTTACCTCCCTCCAGACCTATGAAATGACGGGCAGGTGTCCCAGCAGGGCAGAATTGTTGTCCTAGGAGGCTGCTCTATTGTTGTTTAGCAATAGAACTGGCTATTTGAAGAGGTCATGGAGTAGGGAAGGCTGGTCTGTTGCCTGTTCCTCTAGGTTGCTGTGCCTCTTGGGGGGCCCGCTCCCCCATGATGTCTTCCTCCTGTCCTCAGACTACCCTTTTAGCAGCCCGAGGGCAGCACGTAATCACCACGCTTCTGCTGGTCTTCTCCTTCTAGTTAGGAAGGAAGCAGGGATAGGAATCTAGGTCCAGACCCACGTGTCGCTGGGCCTCTCCAAAAGGCTGAGATAATTAGAGGAAAGGAAGATTTCCATCCATACGCACGCCGGAGCCGGGCAGCTGATTTCCTGACTCTGAGTTCATGCCTCACACAGGCTATAAGACAAGGGGATGGTCAAAGGGTTACAGTCAGCATCGCTGGCTCCCTTCCATCCCAAGAAGCCTTCGGGCAGCTCGGCCTCTCAGAGAGTTCACTTTCCTCAATTTGAAAATGCAGAGCTTGCTTTTTGCAGAGAGGGGAGGATGAGTGCAGGGGGTTCCAGGCCTCCTAAGATTTTGAGATAAAAACACACGTGCAGAACGGACATTGTTATGAAGCCTTTTTTTAGTGTTGTTCTGTGCACACAGCCACCTCCTCCCCTCCAGCTCTCCCTGTCCCCCCACCCCAACTTTCCTCTTCCCCTCCTTTGTCTCTCCCTGTCTATTCACATCATTAACTTTGGCAGGAGTAAGAAGCCCAATTTGTCTTTGCCAAAAGTATGAAGTACTCATTCTGGCTCCCCCTTTTTGGGGCAGAGGATCCTGCTCAGGGCCCTTCAGAGCTTGCCCGAAAAAGTACCTACTAAGTCAACTGGGGAGGCTAGCCTTCCTCTGGGAGAGGGCACAGAAAAGACCCTTGCCGATACGACTCCAGATACCAATGTGGGTCTCCCCTCCCCACCCAAGAGCCATGGGGGACCCCATGAACAAAGTTTACTCTTTTCATGAAAGGCCTGCTTTTATTTATATATTCCCATATGGAAGAATTTTCCCAACTCAAGAGAGAAAAAAAAAAGTTTCCTTTTCACACTCCAATTACTTAGCAAAGGCTGGAATGGGACAGGGTAACCCTGAGTGAGAACAAGAACCATACTTCTGAATGGTTATAATAAGAGTCACAGATCATTAGAGCTGGAAGCGACTTTAGGACAGGGGTTCTTAACTCTTGGGTTTGTGTCACAGACCCCTCTGCCAATCTGGCGAAGCCTGGGGACCCCATCTCAAAATATTGCTCTTGGGATGATTGAAAGAAATTCTCAGTTTTAGTTAGAGCTTATTGAAAAGTTCCCCATCCAAGTGTCTGGTTCCCTTGGTATCTATCCATGAATTCCTAATGGGTCTGGGTACCCTACATTAAGAACAGCTGCCTCTGAATATTGTATATTAAATGCAAAATGTCAAAATTGAGAGTAAGTTCAGGACATAGAATGTTGGAATTAGAAGGGATCTTAGAACATAGAATGCCAGAATTGGAATGGACTTGATCAACATGGATTGCTAGAATACAAATTAGGATGTAGAATCTAGAACAGTGCTACAAGAATTTGGAAATTATTTAGACAAGCCTCAGATTTTATAGATAGGGAAACTGAGATCCTAAGACAGGAAGGGACTAGTCCAAGAGTAAACAGCATTTTTGGCTAAGCTAGCATTAGATCGTGGGTCTCCTGCCTCCTAAGTCAGGCTTTTTTCCCTACACAGATTGTCATGGATATTAACAGGCTAGACAAAGTTGGTCCCTTTTGTGAAAGGCCTCCATTTAGTCATTTCTTCTGATTCTGGTCCTGGCTATAATGTCCAGAAGGTCTCCCAGAAGTGTCGCATACTTGATTCGATATCTGTTCTTGGACAATGGTCTTGTCATTTTAACACCATTAGTTGTTTTGTTTTTTTCTCAGTCACCAGAAAAGCTAAAGAATGAGGGATTCATTGCTGAGTTCTTCTGTGAGATATATTAAGGTTGTGGGCCACCCCTCTTCCCTCCAATGGAATACTTTGGGAAGCAAGAGTTAACCCTCTCCTCTCCTCTCTGTCTCATCTCTCCCTTTGTGGCTTCAGCTCACTGACACTGGAGAAGGAAGTTTTAGAAGCTGATTTCTTTTCTTTCTTTCTTCTTCCTCCCTTCCTTTTTTCCTTCCTTTTCCTTTCTTTTCTTCCCCCTTCCTTCCTATCTTTTCTTTCTTTTTAAAAACCCTAACCTTCTGTCTTAATATTAGTTCTAAAATAAGAAGGCGAGGGTTAGGCAAACAGCAGTAAGTGACTTGCCTAGGATCACACACAGATTGTAGCTGAAGTCAAATTTGAACTCAGGTCCTCCTGACTCTGAACCAGGAGCTCTACCCATTGTGCCAGCTCACTGCCCCAAGAAGTTTCTTTCTACACAGAAACAAGGGCAATCTCTCAGACCCCAGAAGAGAACCAGTCAATTAGGCTCTTCAGCACTTACAATTCAACACACTTCATTCCACAGCTTTCATCAAGCACCTTGTTGATGCCCTTCAGTCATTTCAGTTGTGTCTGACTCTTCAAGCATTTGGGGGTTTTTTGGCAAAAAATACTGGTGTGGTTTGCCATTTCCTTCTCCAACTCATTTTACCGATGAGGCAAACACAACGAAGGCAAATAGGGGTAAGTGGCTTGCCGAGGGACGCACAGCTAGTAAGTATCTGAAACTGGATTTGAACTTAGAAAGATGAGTCTTCCTGATTCCAGAACTTGCACTCTATCTACTTCACCATCTAGATGCCCATTATTTAAGCACCTACTATGTGCCTATAACTGTAGTAGGGTCTGGGAAGAACAAGACAAAATGAAAACTGACATGAAGTTTTCACAGATAGGATTGCATTTTAGGCTGGATCGGGTTTTGCTTTTGAGACCCCAAAACAGAACAGCTTGTATTTGAAATGAACTTTACTATCTAGTACTATTTCGCACTTGTCAATTTTTTCAAAATGGAACTGGCATCTGCCTCTGGATGGCAGGTTTACAGTAGATGCTTCCTGGCCTTCTAAAAAAGAGCCCAGTCCGTCTCCAAAGGCAGTAGGACCTTTTCCATTCATGAAGTCTTTGGAATTGACTATTATTTGTTCTGGGAGCTGGGTTAGATTTTTTTTCTCAAGGCTTTATTTTTTTAATTATTAACTTGACAGATATCAATAAACATTATTATTTCTATATACAAAGAAGAACATAAAAAAAGAATTGTATATCAAACTGTGGATCTCAATTATGAACAGCTTAAGAACTGTTTAAAACGCCCCAGGAAAACTCTCCACTCTCATTCCATTCAACTCTGGAAATCCAATCCCAGCTTAGCCATAGACACCCTTCTGACCTTTCCCTTAGTGTGCAAGCCACTGATCTGAGAGCTCAGGATTTGAGGCATGAAGCCTGCTACCTGGAGCTCAACTGGAATTGCTAATAGCTATCCCAGAGACAGAGGCAATCCTGGACTACTAATTCACCATCTAATGGCCCCCTTATGGAACAAAAAAAAATCTTGCCTATTACATAGACCTAAATTATTCAGATGTGAATGTTTGAGGTCAGATCCAAGGCCCTCCTGTAAATCCAGAGCAAACAAGTAGGACAATGCATATGGTACAGGCAGCCTTGGGCTCCCAACAGTCCACCAGAAGGCCATGGCCAACCATTCATTCATTCGTTCATTCACAATCCCCAAATTATTACAAGAGTTTCCCAGAAATTAGCTGTTGCTTCAATTGGAAATGATATTTCCCCTTGGTAAAATGGCCAGATTTCCATCTGGAAATGGAATTGTTTTGTCTTTGTTGTAACAAGCCCAATGGTAATTTTTCCTTTGCTTTTAGAATTAAAACTATGAAAATTGCTGAAAGGTTCCCCCTCCTCCCCTTCATTCTGAGCTTAAAATATCCTTCCGTTTGCTTTGGAAGTGAAATTGCCCAGCTCAAACAGATGATTTTAATGCAGGCAGGATTGGGAAAGGCACCAATCCAATCACAGACACTCTGCAAGGCCTGGTGGAGGGATGCCAGAGGGCAGGAGGGCCAAAGAATGGCCTAGAGCATGACTGAGCCTTCCTTCCTCCACACAACAAGGGCCACCTTCTCTCCCTCATGATTGAGCCAAACGTTTAGATGGACAAAGAAAGGAAAAGAAGAGCATCTCGGGCACCTCTTCTTACATGCCCCCCCAACTATCCAACTTTTCTGGGTATTCTATGGGTCAGTTCCCTCTCAAAAACATAACTCAAAATCTCTTACTCGTATGTCTACTTTTACCAGTCAGCCAGAGAGTACGTTAGTTCAAGACAAGGGGCATTTAATTAAATAACAGCAAATAAAGTGACAAGAAAGATCCTTCCATGTATATTCATGGTGTAAACAAAGAGTCTCCCATAAGTTATAACACCATTCATGAGGAAGATCATAGAAGCATGACCAGGGATCAGAGGAAGAGAGACCACACATGGATACAGTATAAACATGGAAGTCCATTTTGAAACCTTCATATAAAACACAGAAGGTATGTGAAGGCCACAAAGCTCACTTGACTCCCAAGATCCTCTGCAGACTGGCACTCTAAAGAATTTGAGGCAGAGCAAAAAATAATGTGAACTCTTCTCTATGTGTATGTGTCTGAAAATCTTTCTAATAATTAACGATAGCAATCTAGTCCTCCCTGCAACTATATATGTCATGGCATATTATATGTGCTTATATACATACATGTCATATGTATCATATATGCGCACATATACAGGTCTATACATCCACAAATACTAGCCAAAAATCTTTTGTATCAAACAAAGTGCTTAGCATATAATAAATGACTATTGATTAATTCATTGATAGACGAAAAGATAGAAAGATTATTTAAAACCTCCCTTCTATGGAAATCTCATTTTCTATCTCATGCAGGATAGAAACAAGAGGCCACCCTTCTGACTTTAGGAAGCACTGTGTGATTTCACTGCCACATGTAACCATGAGTCACCCTACCAAAGGAAAAGATATGTAATTCCAATGGCCATGCATGACCACACTGATCAAAGGAAAAAACACTTAACTTTCCTGAGCAAGGGAAATGGTATATCCTTTTGACCAAAGGGTCTAGCCACATAATTCCTACTGATCCCATTGAAGAAAAGATTCTATCATGTGATAGAATATGTAGAATGCTAGATATGTAGTTAGGAAGACATAGGTACAAATCTCACCTTTATTTTTACTAACGAGGTCACCAAAAGCAAATCATTAAATATCTTTGAGCCTCAGTTTCCTCATCCATAAAATCTATGTAAATTGGGTATTATTATTAGATAGATTTTTATGGATGGGTTATTTGTAAGGTTCAAATGAGATAATAAATACATTTTAATATATAATTCTTATAAGCACTTTGCAAGCCTCAAATTGTTATATCTCAATTACAATTGTTGTTTTTGTTGTTGCAAGTGATCCTGTTGACCAAACAGTGAGAGATTCCATGATCAAGGCAGAAAAATCAGACAGAATACCAACCCATTGACTAAGGATAGCCAAAATGTAACTCCAGTGACCAGAGGAAACAATATATGATGCCTCTCGCCAAAGAAAGAAAATAAGCCTGAACCCAAGATAGGTGAATGGACACATTCTACTGGGGTAATAAAATATGTAATAATCCTAGTCTCTGTCCAACCTCATATCCCCACAGATTTGTTGAAATGGATCAAAGCCATTAATCTACCCCCCAATATTTACTTCTATTCCAAACAGGCCAGTCTCTTCACTATCTGCAGCTCCACACTTTTGACGTACCCCATTCACTCCTCCCTACTTATACAACAAGCTATACTGTTCTTCAAAGTCCTTATCAGTTTCCACAGCTTCCGGGAGACCTATGGCTACTCTAGCTCACACCAAAACTCTCCTTTCCTTGACTATCTAGAGCAGTTGCACCTCAGAGATGTATCTATCACAAGTCTGAGCTTTTGATTATAGAGGTTGTCCCCAAAATCTTAGTGTGATTTTAAGTATACTAAGACTTGAATTGAATAATGTTGAATTATCTCGTGTGCATAAGACCTTGACATTCCAAGTGCAAAGACTACAAAAGAGAGTTGATTTTGTTGGGGGTGGCGTTTGGGGGGGGGGGGGGATGTTGTCATTGTTTCCCCAGATCTCTCACAGAGCTTCACAAGATTTCAATAGGCACCCAATAGATACTAGAGAATTCAGTTAGACTGCATGCACAACAATGCTTATGAAATTTATTAATGTAAAGGACTAATAATGAAACTTTGCTCTTGGAAAAGAGATGATGGGCTATGGTATAGATTGTAGCATGGATTGTTTGGTGTAGTCATTATATGGTCAAAAGGGAGGATTCTTATCCAAAATTATATTTATTTGAAAAAGAGAAGTTCCTGGGAAATTATAGTGATTAATAAAACCCCAAAACACAGTAATGAAATTTTTTAAAAATCTGGAAATAATATAAAGTTTAAATGAATAGTTAATAGAAAGAAAGGAAACAAAGACTTTTAACTATCTACTGTGTGCTAGGCATTTTGCTAAGTGCTTTACAAATATCATCTCATTTGACCTTTGCAACAGCCCTGAGAGTTAGGTTAATTCCTATTTTACAGTTGAGGAAACTGAGGCAGACAGAGGGTTCTTTTGTGCGGGACTTACTCAGAGTCACACAGCAAGGAAGTTTCTGGGGCTAGATTTGAACCTGGATCTTCCTGACTTCAGGTCCAGCTCTCTATCCACTGCACCACTCAGCTGCCTAGAGCAGTGGTTCTCAACCTTTCTAATGCTGTGACCCGGCAATACAGTTCTTCATGTTACGGTGACCCCAAACCAAAAAATTATTTTGGTGCCTACTTCAGAACTGTAATTTTGCTACAGTTATGATATGCATTATGTATTCTCATTGCTACAAATTGAGAGGTTGAGAACCGCTGGCCTAGAGGAAAGAATCAAGATTCCAAAAGATTTGTATAGGATAGAAACAAAGAATCGCATCACGGAGATAAGTTGTCAACTGGATTTAATTCGATTGCAATTGGATTTAACAATCATCTTTGCAAAGACACAATGGGAGAGATCTGATTTTTTTAAAGTTTATATTAAAAAATATTTAGGAGTTTTAATTTGGCCATAAGCTGAATGTGGATGAAGAGAGTGATATGATTACCCAAAGTTAAAGAATTCTTCGATGGCATCTGTAGAAGTATAGTATTTAGGACAAGAAAGGTGATCATCCTTTTTACCCTGTGCTAGTTAGATCACATATCAATAGAATCAAAGAGAATTTATTAAATGTCTACCTGTACCAGGTATTTTTTTGCTGCTGGTAATGTGAAGAAAG